>NC_084553.2:23588450-23618450 GCF_033978685.3 Nerophis lumbriciformis
CACGGATTTGTTGAAAACATCCGCAAATGAGAACGGAATGATGGGAATCCGGATGTTGTGTGTCAGTGTATTGTAATAATCCCAGGAATGTAGGCTCATACGACTTCTTTATTTGTGTTGTCTTTGTTACACAAGATGTAATTCAACCACACAACAGCTCCAATGTGTGTCTATACCTTTTCCCGGCAAAACTCGAACACCCACTTCCTAACAACGTAACTTCCCTATCTCTCCCGGAAGTCCCGCTCCCCAGCCAAAGTCATTGGCTAACATCCCTTAGCCAGCCGCTACAGTATAACGTGTCAGCTGGAATAAACACACGCTGAGAAATAGCTCCGTGCCTGCCTACTTTATGGGTTATAGATAAACCTATGGATAACGGAGACATATATAATAGTCTCCTTTTCAGGTGAGAGACGACGCTAAAGGCAGTGCCTTTAAGGCACGCCACCAATATAGTTGTCCGGCTGGAAATTGGGAGATTTTCGGGAGAATGGTTGTCCCGGGAGATTTTCGGGAGAGGCACTGAAATTCGGGAGTCTCCCGGAAAATTTGGGAGGGTTGGCAAGTATGCAAATGGGAGACTAGTCAGGATAGAGGGAAATATTAATGCAGTGATGTACAGAGACATGCTGGATGAAAACCAATGCTTCTCATCCAATCTGATGGAGCTTGAGAGGTGCTGCAAAGAGGAATGCTGAAGGTGGATCAACAAAATATTGAGCAAAGATGTGATTTTTTTTATTTTTGATAAATTAGCAAAAAAAAAGGGTATATATATACATATATATATATATATATATATATATATATATACACTTTTTTTTGCTACAGTCTATAGTCGGCTACAATAGGCCGGTTGACACAGACTCTTATTAATCTGCAGGGATTGCAGCATTTCATTAGAACATCATTTGAGCTTGCTCATTATTTGACATTATAAATGATCTTGTTGTTATCCCTCAGACAAATAATTGACTTAAATAAGTAATGAATAAGGAATACATTTGCCCATTAATATATTGTTTCCGCTATTGTTGTCAATTACCATCAGATGATGAATTTAAGGGTTAGTAAACTCTGTGTAATTATGAGAGCGCCCGTTTACTGAGGCAAAATAGGAATTAGGCATACAGTTAGATATCTGAGAAGCCTGGTTTATCGAATTGTCCTACATGAAAACCGACAAGGTTGTTGGGCAGAATAATTAAAATTGCACTCAAAACCTTTGAAAGATGAAATTAAAAAGAAAAAAAGTGATTGCTTGTAGCACTGCTTGTTTTTGAGCTGTTTTATATTCCCCAATTTTGTTGGTTCATTGCAAACTACTGGTTTAGGTTCGTAACAGTTTCGGTAATGTTTAGAGCAACTGCAGCTGGAATGTTTGTGGTGTGTGACTACAGAAGTGGGTGGTTGCAACTGAGTGAAATTGTGTGTGCTTGCAAAGCAAAGGTGCTATTCATGCAACAGCATCCCATTGAGCCGAGGTCACTCCTGGCTCCTCTCTCCCATTGTCACCTCGAGGCTCAAGGCTACCACATCAGACCGGTCTGTAAATCTTTGCCTTTATCTAGCTTGGTCGTGTTTATCCTCCAGCCGCCCACGCAGTCCGTGCTGGACTCTGATAACAATACGCTGGCAGAACATGTATCTGGTCTTCTTGTCGAGGGCACGCATGGGCTGGATACGGCGGCAGACGAAGGTGCTGTAGTGCAAATTAGTGACAGATCAGTTAGGCGTGACTTTAAAAAAAAACCTTGGCCATGCCTATTTGGCAGCACTGATACAGCCTAATTGTATAAATCAACTGGTAATGAGATAGTGGTTCATTGTGGAAAAACAAGACAATGTGAGAAAATTAACAGAAAAATGCTTCTGGCTGTTTTATCTGCCAATATGGTAGGTCTGATTAGTTTTTAATCTCATCGATCATATGTAGGCACGTATATACAGTTACTTTTTGGCATTCTGTCCACACAAAAACCAAAAGTGTGTGGTGTCTGATAACTGAGCTTTGCGAAAAATCGGATGATGACAGAGCCTTGTGGTGAGGTTCATTGTTGGTGAGGCACAGACATCTTTTAAAATTTTAACTTATTATGCTCGAATCAATCTTAATGAAAGTTGCTTATTATGAGGATAAAAAGAAAAAGAAGATAATAATTCCCTAAAGATAAATTACTTTTTAATCCCATTATTATTTTTGAAAATATATACCTGAAAACCATTTGTGATCGTACCTTTATTGCCGGGTTCTCCAAACTTATTTTAATACATTTTTTTACATTAAAATGGTTCAAACCAATTCAATGTTCATCATATACTAAGCTATTAGAAAATAAAAAATAAATATATATATATATATATATATATATATATATATATATATATATTAGCTTTTGTGTTGTAGGTGACAAAGCACATAGATGTTAATGTTATATGTAATATATTATTTAATAATGCATTTGATTAATTACATTTTCAGAACATAATAAAAAATAGCTGCTGGCAGAAAGTGGCCCCAAGCCACACTTTGGATACCCCTGCTCAATAGTATAAGACAGTGTTTTTCAACCGATGTGCATATCACGTTTGTATCAGACTGTGTTTCACGGCACACTATGTGTGAGATACAGTCTGGTGTGCCGTGGGAGATGATCTAATTTCACCTATTTGGGTTAAAAATATTTTTTGCAAACCAGTAATTATAATCTGCAAATTATGTGTTGTTGTTGAGTGTCAGTGCTGTCTAGAGCTCGGCAGAGTAACCGTGTAACACTCTTCCATATCAGTAGGTGGCAGCCGGTAGCTAATTGCTTTGTAGATGTCGGAAACAGCGGGAGGCAGCGTGCAGATAAAAAGGTATCTAATGCTTAAACCAAAAATAAACAAAAGGTGAGTGCCCCTAAGAAAAGGCATTGAAGCTTAGGGATGGCTATGCAGAACGAAACTAAATCTGAATTGGCTACAAAGTAAACAAAAACAGAATGCTGGACGACAGCAAAGACTTACTGTGGAGCAAAGACGGCGTCCACAATGAACATGACATGACAATCAACAATGTCCCCACAAAGAAGGATAAAAACAACTGAAATATTCTTGATTGCTAAAACAAAGTAGATGCGGGAAATTTCGCTCAAAGGAAGACATGAAACTGCTACAGGAAAATACCAAAAAAAGCAAAAAAGCCACACTACACCCAGGAAAACAGCAAAAAAACTCCAAATAAGAAAGGGCGTGATGTGACAGGTCGTGACAGTACACCTACTTTGAGACAAGAGCTATATTGATGCATGCTTGGTTATGGTTTAAAGTCATATCCAACAATTGCGACAATGACTTTTTACTGTCAACTGAGTTTCGTTTTTTAGTGATTTCTGCTGGTGGTGTGCCGCCGCATTTTTTTTCAACGCAAAAAATGTGCCTTGGCTCAAAAAAGGTTGAAAAACACTGGTATAAGAAGTCCATGCGACCAGCAGCTGTTACTTTTTGAAAGCCTTCCTTATTTTGTTTTAGCTTTAACAGTTGTCAGCTACTTTGCTATATAGTTTCTGGCCACCAAAGTTGTGCCTCGCTGCAGCAAGATGGCAACGACAAGCACCTGCCAGCTGACATACGACCCGGGCCCTTCATGGCAAACTGCTCGCCTCTCTGTATAGTTTCTCTGTATTTTATTGTCTGATTAGCAAAAATAATGATGTCACACTTACATTACATACATTACAAAGTCATGATGTACATGCATGTCTTCAGCACATTCGGCCCCCAAGGCAGAACACTGTATTGAGAGGAAAAGCTCGCTTGCACAGAGCAGAGAGCAAAGACTTGCGGCAGCCTCATAATAGTTTTTTTACTCTAAATTCCACCAAGTGTCCTCAGCACTGAGCACAGTGCAATTGGGATAGTTCACTTGTGCACTATAGGCAGAGAGGAAAGACTCATCTCAATCTACCCTGCATGTATTTGATCATAAAATGTGAAACTCAGAAATTTTTGCTAAAGAAAATGTTAAAAATGCTTAAACTCATACAGAATTTGTTTTAACACAGTTCAATGAACTACTATTAAAATCTAATTTATTATCATATTATTTTTCTGTTCCTCGCCTACCTCCCTTGACTGCACGTCCTTAGTGGAGCCTTTCTGAACACTGTTTTCTGTGTCTGCGTGTAAATAGTTCAACTTTAACAACATTTTGGGCTCCTTTTCATTTTCTCCTTTAAACTGTAACATATTATTTAACAGTAGAATGTGTCCATTGACAACTTACATGAGCAATTAAAAAATAGTCATCCATGTTATGGAATGCAAAAGCTCGGCAGTTTCTGATACTACGTGTATGTTGTAACATTAAATTACCTGTGTAAGTTTGGGCTTAGCCATAGTTATGTCTTTTAGTAGACACATTACACCTAATAAACAGAATAAGACCTCTCAGCAAATCAAGAGCATCATTGAAAGAATTCAACTTAAAATTAAAAAAAAGAACAACGACCACTGTATTACAAACTGACCTTCAGCCAACAGTCACTGTGGCCCTGATTCTCTTTCACTTGTTCTGTCTCTGTTTGTTCGGATGTCAGTAAACACTGTTATCAAAGGGCAATGTTGTTTTTAAAACATGCACCATGATCCTGTTGTATTCTTCTATCGAATGTACATCACTGACTTCATACATGCCACTGAATATACTGATTGCACTGTCAAAGTTTGTGTTACACAAACAATTAAATAAGCCATCTTTTGTCTCTCTGTGATTACTTTTCAGGTCATTTACATGAATTCAAAACCAATTTGCCAGTGAGTAGCTGGAAACTGGGGAGCAAGTCTTTCAGTTTTTGTAAGTATCAATTTGCCTTTGAAGCTGTTTCTGTTCTTGTCACATGCCTTCTCGTCTCCTGCTGTTTGTCACCCACACTGAACACCTGCATCAAATGAGGTGGACAATTGGATTGACACACAATGTATGCACAATTACACCGTTTTATATAGACAATCGTTCCAATATAATCTTGCAGCTCTTTTTGTACATATTTTTCTCTCATTTCCTATTGATGCCTGCCGTGTAAGGCAATACAATTGATAATGATGTTACATAACATAAGCATTCACCAACTTTACATATCCATATTAATTTCAAGACATAACTAGTGTTAGCATATAGCATGCACGTTACGTTTATTTGCTTGGCTTCTTTGTCTTATGAACTGTTCTTGTAGCTTAATGTATCTCATCATCAACAGACAATGTATCGTGCGTGAATGCAATGTATTCAATGGATTAAACATTCATGTGAAATGTAAAGGATTGTGATATTTATCGGCAGTGGCTTTACATATTCTAGATAAGAGCCTAAACAGTTTGTCATTCTATAGATTTTTTTCGCGCTATTAAGTAGTGATGTCAGTCAAATAGCGTACTTTTCAAACTATAGAGCACACCTAAATATTAGCCGCACCCACTTAATTTGTGGACACATTTTTTGTTGGTCATATATTGGCTGGTGCACACATTGAAACATGAAATATTTACACAGGCGCTGGTGTTCATTCACAAATGTAACACAGCGTCCTTCTCCTCCTGAGGTCCGACAGTCAGGCCTTTCGGAGTCCGTTAGTTGTGGTGAATATCTGTTCTGTGTGGCGACTGTTTCTTTTTTTGATGGCCGGGTAGATTGCCTGTGGCGTTAGAGCTGTGTCGTGTGCATTTTATTGTGTCCTCTCCATGTTGAGGGTGAGTCCATAACACGATAAATAGGCTTAGACTTAGACAAACTTTAATGATCCACAACGGAAATTGTTCCACACAGCAGCTCAGTTACAAAGGGTGGAAAGGATAATGCACATAAGGGCACAAAAGAGAGCAACAAATTGTGTAAAAAGTAGACCAAAAATGTACCATAATATAACAATATAAAATATAACATATTTGTAATATAAACATATTGTATATATATATAAATATATATATATATATATATATATATGTATGTATGTATGTATGTATGTATGTATGTATGTATGTATGTATGTATGTATGTATGTATGTATATATATATATATATATATATATATATATATATGTGTGTATATGTATATATATATATATATATATATATATATATATATATATATATATATATATATGTGTGTATATATATATATATATATATATATATGTACATATATAAAACAAATCACAATTACAATTTACAAGTGTACAGTATATATAACAGCTGCAGCAAAAAAGTAAAAAAAAAAAAAATTAAGCAAAATAAAAATATAAGAATAGATCAAATAAAGGTAAATGCAACATAAAATATACATTATAAACAAAAAAAGATTTGCTAACTTAGAAGCAGTCTGGTAATAGACAAATATCCTCTGTGTGGGCATTAAGGGCGCCGCCCTCAACTGGTTCCGGTCGTACCTAACCGACAGGAGTTTTTGTGTAAAAGTAGACAGTTTTATGTCTTCCACAGCTCCTTTACCACATGGGGTCCCCCAGGGCTCAATCCTTGCCCCAATTTTATTTGCGCTTTACCTTCTCCCCCTTGGTTCTATTTTTAGGAAGTACAGTATTGCATTTCATTTTTACGCCGAGGATTGCCAGATTTATTTTCCCATGGCACAAAATAACACGGTTCAACGTCTTATTGACTGCCTGCACGACATCAAAGTCTGGCTTTCAGCTAACTTCCTGAGCCTAAATGAAGATCAAACAGAAGTTATGTTGTTCGATCCAAGTCGCTCTCCCTCCCCCAACGTTGACCTCGGCACTCTGACCCCGTATCTCAGCGACTGTGTCACAAACCTGGGGGTAAAGTTCGACTCAGAGTTTAAATTCGAAAAACAAATCAGCAGCGTCGTACAAAAAGGCTTTTATCAATTACGCCAAATAGCGAAAGTGAAACCTCTTCTATCAGGACATGATCTTGAGAAATTAATCCACTTCTTTATCTCGACTCGTCTTGACTACTGTAATGCCCTGTATGTAGGCATTAGCCAGGCCTCCCTCGCCCGCCTGCAGCTCGTGCAGAACTCTGCTGCTCGTCTGCTAACACAGACCCGCAGACGTGAGCACATCACCCCTATTTTAGCGTCCCTTCACTGGCTCCCTGTGCGTTATCGAATCAATTTTAAACTCCTTTTATTTGTTTTTAAATGTCTAAACAACCTCGCGCCAACCTATCTCTCTGACCTCCTTCAGCCTTACTGCCCCACCCGATCCTTAAGATCAGCCGATCAGCTGCTGTTGACGGTCCCTGACACAAGGCTGAAGCTTAGAGGTGACAGAGCTTTCGCCGTTGCTGCTCCCAAGCTCTGGAACGACCTACCTCTGAGTGTTAGACAAGCCTCCTCTCTTCCTGTTTTTAAATCTCTCTTAAAAACATACTTTTATTCCATGGCTTTTAACACTGAGTGATATCCATCCTGCAATGGCGCCCCATAATACACCTGCTGTGAACCTGTTTTTATGTTTTTATGTTTTTATTTATTCTATTTTTATTTATTTATTTTTTATCGTGTTCTGTTTGTGTTGTGTTGTGTTTGCTCGGTACTCGTTTTATCTTTTAACCTGTCCATTGTACAGCACTTTGGCTACCCCTGTGGTAAATTTTAAATGTGCTTTATAAATAAAGTTGATTTGATTTGATTTGATTTGATTTGATCTATTGCTGTATGGCGAGTGGTTATACAGCTGGAAGGAGTGCGGAATGAAGGAATTCTTGAATGGCTGACTAAATGATTGTATACCTGTAAGTGCGTTCGATTTAACGTAAACAGTTTCATGGTCAACCATGACCCATTCAGCAAGTTCAATGGTCTGATTTGATGAAGCAAAATTGATTGGCAGCATATGAAGCAAAAAAAAAAAGCCACAGCATTGTATAAAGCGCTGGGTTCAAAGCGTGTGAAAAAGGTAGTGGCTTATAGTTTGGAAATTAAGGGTATTTAATTGTAGCTCCTATTTTAGGACCCCTGGTATGAATGAAAAGGATGATGCAGAGGAGAATTTATGTCAGAAATTAATTTAACAGCACTTCAGTGTAAAATAAACATAATTGTTGTTCATGTATTATGCATTAAATTGGCTTCTTCAGTAAAGCCTGCTGTGATTAGTGATTGGTAGCTAAACAGAAACCTCTGGCTAGGAGCACCTAACAATTGTTTTAATTTTGACAACCTTAATTACCTGACATGATCTGAGAGTAAATTTAGAAAACTACTTGCTATACATATATGGGACAATATGAAAGCCCCACTTGAAGTTAATACATCGTCCTAAAATTGCAATGTAATAAATATACATCGGTATTTTACATGATGTACGATCGTATGATGGAGTAATTAAAATAAAATATGCTCTCAGTGGATTAGATGTGGTGTTGTCTGGCTTCTCTTTACAGTGGTAATTAAACATGGAGCTATTGAGTCGCAGGAAAAGGATCCAACCTCCAGGTTTATTGTTATTATTTAAATGAATGATAAACCTGATTTATTTGATGAATAAAAATCCAATATAGATCTGGCTGCTGTCCTGTACCTCAATGTATGATCCCTTGTAGTGTTAGACAGAGTTCACTTAGTAGCACTATACAGTGAAAAACAGGAGCAAAGAACACGCCATTAATCTTCTTGCTACCCCAGCTGTGGAAAGTAATGCATAACTAAAAATCCGCTAAAATTAATTAATGAGTTCAACCATGAACTTTTCTTCCAAAACGCCATGAATCGTCTCTGACTGATAATGCACCACGACCCTGGGGTATGAAGTCCCTGTTGCGTTTCGAGTAGCCACTTAATTGATTTGCAAATTATTTAAAGTTTGTGGTACCCAGGGGAGTGCGCTTCTCTAATGGTGGCCCATTTCGAGCGCCTTTATGAAATTGTAGCATTAAGCTATGCAATCTAAGAATTGACATGATGCCTGTTATGTGGTTTTGCACTGGATAAACAGCCTATTAAAATACTGTATTGTGTGAAAATTACAATATTTTCTCTACTACACAAAGATTGATTGATTGATTGATTGAGAAGTTTATTGACATCTTAAAGAATTTAATCCATGTAATGCTTTAAAAAGGCAAATGTGTATATGTATGTTTGTACAGTGAATGTATATGTACAGTATGTGTATGTGTATGTTTGTACAATGAATGTGCGTGTGGATGTACGAACTTTGAGTATGTAGATATGTACTGTATCAGTGTATGTATACATTCATACATATACACATACTGTAAATATACATTCACTGTACAGACATACATATACACATACTGTACATATACATTCGCTGTACAGACACATACACACATTCTGTACATATACAAGTACATATGCATACATACACTCATGCACATAATCACGTTTCATCAAACATATATTAACGTTGTTACCCCAGGGTAAACTGGGTATAACACATGGCACACTGACAAAGCTTAACCTATTGTTACTATAACAATCTACAAGGTTAATATAGGTTGCTTTTCTTTCTTCGCCTCCATTTTTCTGTATTCTTTCGTATCTCTAGTTATCATTACGTATATGTATTGTTGCATTTGAACAACTGTATTGTTGATAATAAAGGTAAATTATTGGTATTGTTCATTATCAATAGCGCTATTTCTATTGGTATCTGTATTGCTCCATTCGTAGTGTAATAATGCTCATTGTCATTTCTGTATTATTTTTTATTTTCGCTAACTGCTTATTTGCTATGACTTTTACCATCATATTTGTACATGTCGTATTTGCTGATGTTGCTCTATTGTTGTTGTTGTTATTGTCGTGTTTGCTGTTGTTGTTTTTGTCTCTCTGTCTTATTCCCCTTTAGTCCCCACAATTTCCCCCTCTGTCTCCTTTTTTTTCTCTTTCTATCCCCTCCTGCTCCGGCCCGGCTGCACCAAATGATAATATAAATACATTTAATAAAGTCAAATACAAATAAGGCAACAAAGTAAAGTAAATCTGAACAGCCGATATGGGCATCTACATCAACTATATGATTTGCCTAAAAAGCTGGACAGGACAAAAAAAATAAAAAATTAAAAAGGCAAATTGATGGCACAAAAAGCCAAAAGGCTTGTTTCCATTGGGGTCCATTAAATATTCATCACATTTGATACATTCAATAATAAAACATATATAACCTGTAACATGTATATAAAAAGTTACATTAAAAATGTTTATAAATTATGTACATATACACAGTATACATGTCAGGTGATTTGAAAAACAATATTTACAAAAAATGGGGGTCCAGTGTGTTATCTTGTGTTTTATACTACAATCTCATAAATTAAATACTGTTAAAATCTGGACTGAGCAATTGTGTGTTGAACAGGTTAATTTAGCAGCTCAAACACTTCATGTTCCAATGCTGCTATGAAGGAATCTCTGTGTTAATATCAAGGAGGCTCTAATCTGCAGCCATTAGCAACTGCTGTCATTCAGACACACGTGTCGGGCAGATTTAAATAAAATGAAATGAAGATAGTTGTTTTTGGTCCCTTGGCTTCATTCATTGCCACAAACATATGCTCTGTGCCCCGCTTCTTTCCATCTTATTTATGACTTTAATTTGTTGTGTGGGCTGCGCAAGAAAATCAAATTTAATCCAATTCTCCCAGGAACCCTGTCATATAATAACATGGTAATTTCTGTGTATCCTTTTGAAAAATGAGAAAATTAATTCCTCCTGACATGTTCTAATTATTCCAGTGTGAACTGCGGATGGGCTCCTCTCTTTTCCTCCAATCCTTTCCCCTACCCCCTAAGTGTCAGTTGCCGACGGGTGGCGAGGTGCTAATGCTGACCAGCAGCGCGTTTAATTTGAAACATGAGCAGACACCTTTCAACACACCTTGCTAATGTTGGAGTGGCTAACACAAATTAATTCACTACTCATCTGGCAGCTCTGACTGAGGTGTGTGTGGCATCACACAAGAGTGTGTCTACATCAAGTGTGTGTGTACATCGATGTCAGTTGACTGAGGTCAGTTGATGTCTGCTGACATCAGTCCGAATAAAAGTCGAGGTGTGCATTCATTAAGAGTTTATATACATACAATAAATGTGGATTTTTGTGCTTGACTTACTATTAATATTGTTATTTAACTTGTTGCCAGTGACTACGCGGATGCATGTATTGCTTGGACAGTTTTTTCCAAGCTAACAGTACCTTTTCACACATCTCCACCGATCCACCCAGAGAGCCTTTATTTAATTAAACTGTCATCAAGCAGTATTTAACTTGTCATTTCACCTAAATATCAGCCCACACTTACCCAGTACTCAAGGTACATCATGAATGTATTTTTAAGTGTTTGAAGTGCACACAAGCTTGTGTGCTGCAACACAAAATTAACACTTTCACAATTTAGTACCTGATTTACTAAGATCCAAATACTAAGGGCTTAACGGCATGTACAAACTATAAAATTACGTACAAAAGTGGTGCATATTTCCCTATTTAAATGAAGATTTAGCATGTACTATGCAGGCTGTGCCTATAGGAGACACTTCTTTCCCTCCACAATATTTTTTTATACTCCTACCTGTGGTGTTTTGCTATGCTTTGAAACATGCAGCAGACAACAAGAACATCTTTTCTGGGGCATTTTTGTAGCAGTACCACAGTGCGATCAACGAGGATCCCACTTTTAGCGCACTAAGGTCTAGGTCTGGGTCTCGGTGCACCCTGGGAGACGCAGGCACTAACTGCGAGCGTGCGCTGGTCTGAAATGATCTAGACGCAAGAAAATGCGTCTGCGTGATTGCAAAACTTTTTTTTTCATATAGGTGTTTTCTGAATTATATATCTCCTATATGAAACAGTGAACACCATTAAAAAACACTAAAAGACACCATGTTAGTTTTAATCAGCCTCTACAAAATTATACTGTCAAATAGATATGTATATTTTTTATTTCTGACAGTCCAAATCGTCTGTCTTTGCATGCGGGATTGCTGCCTTTCTTACACCAATGTGAGCGTAACTGCACCAGTTTGCACGTACTGTAGATATAAAATGTCCTAAGTATAAACGCAAAACAATGATCGCAGAACAGTTTTAGTCTTGATGAGTCACATTTTGTGTGCTAAATGATTACATTTGCATTTCTTTGTCCAAGTATTGTGAGCATTCTAAAAATCAGCATACATTCTGCATATTCATGAAGACACACGCTAAATAGATTGAGATCTCCATTTTGCTCATTTAAGTAACACAATCCTCCGCGCACAAACTTAATAGATCAACTGTAAGTGTGCTGTCAAGTTTGCACATGTTTTAATGCACGCAAACCTAAATCAGGCCCGACATCAGGCCCTACATCATCAATATACTGATATGCAGTATTACATGTACAATGAAGTATACATTATCTTTAAAATCAGCGAACACTAACAAAGAAGCAGAGGAAACATTCAAGCGTTTTTTGCCGCTTGGACGTGTTAGAAAGTGTTCACACCTCTGTCTACCGTGGAATAAAATGAAGCCAACACAGTAACACTCGTGAGTCAATAACTTCATATTCTGTAGCATCAGCAGTGTACTTCAAAGCCCGTTTATATCTGTCATTTCAGCAATGTAAAGTTAAAGTAGCAGCACGGTTAAACTAGCGGTACGGTTACGTTTAAACATACGATACGTCCTCTAGTGCCAGCAAGTCAGTATTGTTTAGGTTACACTTTATTTATCCTACAATGGGGAAATACTTAGAAATGACACAATGATGACATCCTCAGACCAGGGCAAGCTGTAACTCTCTGCTAAAGCCGTCCACTCGTTACATAAACTCATGGTAGTTACAAAAAAGATCAGTTAGAATAATACATAATGTTGGATATAGAAAACATACAAATGCTTTATTTATTGAATCAAAAATACTGAAATTCCATGACATAGTGAATTTGCAAACAGCTAAAATTATACACAAAGCAAACTATAACCTGCTACCCAAGAATATACAACAATTACTCTCAAAAAAAGAGGAGGAATATAATCTTAGAGAAAAATGTAATTTCAAACATTTGTATGCACGTACAACACTTAAGACCTTCAGTATATCAGTATGTGGAATTAAATTATGGAATGGATTAAGCAAAGCAATCAAACAATGTACTAATATGATCCACTTCAAGAAACTCTTCAAACTTAAAGTGTTTACAAAGTACAAAGAACAAGAACCATGACAAACATTCTCAATTTATTTCATCCATCCATTCATTCATTCATTCTCAAAATAAATTTACTTATCTCATCATATGAAATATGACTTACTTCACCAATTATTATTATTAAATTATTATTATTTATTTATTTTTATTGTGATTACTTATGGAGTATATTGTGAATAAATTGTGAACAGGAAGTGAACAAAAAGTTTTAGCAACTGTTATGTAAAAGAAAAGGGGTAGGATTAAATAAGCTCTGCTTCTTCCTACTCCTTTTCGAACATGTTGAAAAGAGAAACTGGAAATTGTGATGTATCATGTTGTATGCTTGCATGTTCGAAATAAACTCAAACTCAAACTCAAACTCACACATGTTGAAGACAATGATTTGGATCAGTACCCCTAGGCCAGCGTTTTTAAAAGTGTACGTTTTTGAGGAAAAAAGTATGCGTTTGCAAGGCCAAAACACAAAGAAGGGTATGAGTTTTCCAATTTCATGTGGGCATGGTCTGGAACAATAGTGACATTTGCAATATTCACTAAGCTACATTTGTGATTTACATATTTCTTGAAGGTGTTTCACACATGTTATGACAACACATAAAGAAAAAAAACCCAGAGTAAAATAAGACCACACTGTACAGAAAAATGTGTTTCCATGTTAATACAGTATGTATTGTATCTAAGCAGCTTAGACGGCAGGGGAAAAAAATAAACAAAACGTAGTGAGCATTGGAGTCAGCTTGAAACCACAGAGCTGTAATTGATTTGGTGTGCATGCGTGTGTGTTGTCTCTGGGCCACAGAACAGAGGACTTAGGGTTGTGGCGTCATGGTTAAGGAAAAGAGAGCATGGCTTTGTGAATGGTGTGTGGGTCCCCCAATAGTCAAAGAGGGGAGAGGAGTCAATATGGCTGCCCCGGCCTACTGGGACTGAAGTCACCCTCGTCCCCTCACTCCCACTCACAACCTGAAGGGTTAATCACTGTCACTTTGGATCCATACAGACAGAGCAAATAGTTGATACATCAGTGTGGAAGGACTGAGGGCAACTGTTAAAGAGCTCCTGGTTCCACCTTAATTGTACATCTGCTCTTAAGATAGTTTCTGCACTGTTCAGGTATCTGAGCTCTTTGACTCTTCTTGTTCTCAGCACCCTTGAGTTTGGATAGCGGTATCGTGGTTCAGAGTTATACCAATGACAGGATGTGTGCAGCTAATTCCTGCACCTTAGGTGCATTGCACACTTCGTGAGCCTGTTAATGACTGACGACTGAGAGCGCCATCTCATGCCAAGACCCACATGGCTGCTGGTGATGCATTAAATCAGCAGTCAATTTGACTGCAAGTTTGAAATCTAGCCTAGGTTAAGGGGATGTGCTGAAGCCGTGTTAATAGCTAGCTTGTTGTCCATATGGTACTGCTTTAATAGAGCACATTTGTTGCAGATGGTGGGAGACTTGGTGAGGCAGAGGGAGCTGGCAGGGGCTTATTCTTCGAATGGGCTGCCGCGCTATTCAAACCACTGCAGGCCAACTTCGTGATGTCGATTCTCCCTGCCCTTGAATTGTGGTTAGCCTTAATTTAAAGCCATTCTTGCGTTTTTTTTTTTCTCAAGGAGGAGCAAATATATTGGATCTCACTCACATTTTCCTGAATTTGGTAGCTGGAGTTCCAAACCGCACCTTTGCTTCCATATGCTAAGTTCAGTTGTTCCTGACCACAACGGGGCTGGAGACAGTCTACACAGCTGAGGAAACACAGGCAGGGAGAGCAAAAGTGAAAGAACAAGGGATAATGGAATGAAACATAAGATATAGATAGAACCCCAGCATAGCCTAATCCAGTGCTTCTCAATTATTTTCTTTCATGATCCAACTGGGGTAGTCATTTACCTTTACAACACACTGTAAGTTACATACTTTATATATGCCGCTGACGACAACTATTTTTTTTTTCATTCCTGTCACAAACTTCTCGATCTCTTCCCCTCTGTTAGCTATGTACACATGTGTTCCTGTGTACCTACTACTTCTACTGGGTAGGACAGGAAGCCTGCTGATTCGATTGAGCGCTGTTACCACCTAGTTGCTGGCTTGTGTATCGTTCTAACATAAATACTATAGCGTGTAAACAAAAATAATAAAAGTACCCCGTGCTCACACCAAACCAGGAGGTCCCTACCCACTATTTGAGAAGTACTGGCCTAAACTGTCACATCTTGTGGAATGATCGAGGCGCACACTTTGTTTTTTTGCCATTTGATACCCTACAAATTTCTTAATACATTTTGTCCGATTGCATACTTGTCAATTGTCAGTTATGATTTAGTCATTGTTTCCGTTAGTGCCATTGGTGGAGTATGTTTGCTTTTTGCACTCAAAGAAGTGAGGATACACGCTTGATCTGTTTTGCACTGTTTGACGGGTGTTTTCTCACGTTGTCACCGGCTTGGTGTGCGCTTGTGTGGTGATGGCATTATGTGTGCTCAGCCCAGTTGAGTGTAAAAAAAAGAGCATAGAGGCAGAGCCCCTGGCTATGGCTCTCCCGCTTCCCCAGACACCTTATTGTGAGAAAAGTCTCGGCTGAGCCCTCTGGGCCTTGTGGATCCACTGCTTCGCTAAGTGCTGGCCAGACTGAAAGGCATAGTGTCCTTGGGCCCGGCTCATTCTTTCCATTGTCTCTCGAGCCAAGACAGAAGAAGAAAATGCCAAATTACACACATATCACTGAAACTCTTAATAGTGTTTAAGGACTGGGATGCCATTCGCTCTTGTGTTATTCGTGATGAGGTGTTTGAATTATTGGTGTTGAAAACTGCTGACTTTAAAACCAGATTGAACTTTAACCTGTGGACTGGATAGGTCTTAAATATAAGACTAGTGGAGGGGTGCCATACCATCCAGTAATTGTTTATTGTTGCTGTAAGTTAATTTATAAGATTTAATGCATTTCTGACAAGTGTTTTCCTCAAAATCTGTTACATAGTTTGCCACTTGAAGCACATGCAAGTCCCAATCCTTTCTAACCAACCATAACACAATAAAAGTGCATATTCTATGCACAAATAGTAAACTCCGCTGGAAGTCATTTTTAGCTGTACATGTCCCGTATTTTGTGGATAAGGCTTCTGAACGACCCCTACAAGCGGTGACATCATGACCACATCCTCCTGCCTCATTGACGTTACGCGGACCATCTTGCGTCCCTTGTGGCCAGGGCTCCCAGAAGCCACAGCACCCTCGCCACACATGTGCTGCAGCTGGACCACCGTTGGCTGATCTGAATAAACTAGAGCTGCGCTGGGATCTGCGGTTAGCAAGCTGGATGTCCATGTATATATCCGTACACAGTTGTGGGAAGGTCTGTATCATGATCAGTAGTTTACGTGTTGCAAACATATCATCAGACTCTCTGTGCAAACCAACGTCGTATGCAAATGTACTCCCTCGATGCAACAAGGTATAATTAATGATGTCAGTTCATAAAAATGACTCTATGGATGCGTAGCTATATTTTCAATTTAATTAAAGACATGTCATATTATAAGAAGAACATGTATTCCCTGTGTGTTTTCTTTCTTCCTTTTCGATTTCCCCCTTTCACTGCTTTTCTGTTTCTTGATTTGTACTGGTTCCATAGTGAAAATGGTTCTTTGTGATTTCTCCTGCCAGAACCCCACATGCTGACATGGAAGGCTTTCTTCGTAGCAGCTTTTTACTGAGGTTAGTTGCTTTTCCGTTGTTGCCATTTAGGATCATAGGTCGGGCAAGGGTGGCTGTGGGCTAACAGGGGTTAAATTTCTCCACACATTGTTAGCTTTGGACTTTGTCCTGTGCGTGCGTGCCCGTGTTTGTGTGTGTATTTGAACTATGTTAAACGTGGATTCTAACATATTTACCCAAGCTGTCTGTATGGGATGAGTGTGTCCATGTGGTTGCAGACAGGCATGCTCACCCTGATAGCCACCAGTCAGACTGAAAGCACACATGAGCGTAAGGCATGGATGTAGATGGGGTGTCCCCTTTCTTTCCCCTTCACGTCTTAAGGGATCAGCAGATCAGGCTTTCTGGTCTTTACACCGCATGCTTTTGTCCAACCACTGTCCCTATCTGACCTCCCACCCGCACTGACCTAATCTTTGCTAGGAGCAGTGCTGCACTGCCCGGCATATCATTTTTGTCATGTACTGTACTATGCACTTCTTTCTCTTGGTGTTGTCTGACTGTACTCAACCCACCATGAAGATTTTAATTTTTTTTCTGTGATTCTAATTAAAATGTGTGCTGTCGTTAGACAGAATGAAAGTAAATAAGAGAATGTATTTACCATTGGCCTCTTTCCTGGTAAACCACCTTCTCTGGGCTACAGTGTTGCTCCCTAATTAGAGTTGGCTCATTAGAAGCCACAGCAGCAGCATCTGCCTTTCAAAGCTTCTGTCAGCCTAACTTTACTAAAGCTAATGAATCCTCTTTGATTTCTTTTTCAAAAGGTCACTTATTTAATTAAATTAACAAGCTTATTTTTGCTATCTGAATAGTTAAGAGCATTTTGAAAAGAAAGAACAATTTGATACCATTACCCTCGTCGGTTAAAATGTCATCAAGGAAAACAACTGGAAGCGCTTTAATGCAGTGCCATGTAACTCTTCCATAGAATCACACTAAGAAATGAACCAAACTTGGACCAAATGTGGACAAACCTTTTCGATACATTCTATATAGTTAAGACCATTAATATGATTCCTTTATGTGTTGAAGTTTTTTGTAGGCACCAATGTATACCGTGTGCTGTATCTGCTCTAATTTGACAGGATTTTTTCACAGGCATACATGTTGCTACATTTTTTTAGCCCAGGCTGCTCACACTCACTTCCACTTTTTAAGGTATGGATACAAACAAAATTAAAGCGTACTATAATTTCCTGAGTGCACCAGTATATAAGCCGCACCCACTAAATTTTAGAAGAAAAACATATTTCCATATATTAGCTGCACCACACTATAAGCCGCAGACATGTATATACATTGTGAAATGAATTATTTACACAGAAATATTTTGTAAATGTTTATTTACATACCTTAATTGTTTCCAAACAGTTTCTGTAACACAGCAGTAAAATTACTAATCAAACAAAACAGACGTCATCGTTATGGAGCTACTCGCTGTGGAAGCTAGCCCTCAAATCAACTAAACAGACTTACGGTCACGTTTTGGTGAATTTACCAAACTGAAACAAAATAAAAAGAATGCCATTGTAAGTTAATAATACCAACACAGACACATTTTGAAATGTGTTACCATATTAGCTAACACTACTAACGCTAGCTTCATTACATTACAATAGCACATACAAATATGTATGAAAACACTCCAACATACATCACACTTGGGACAGTTCAGTAAGTAAGAATTGTTTTAGTTATACTGTACAACTTACAAATGTTGCTTGGAGTGATGAATGAAGAATCCATACAAGTAGAAACGCTATGGATGATTAGAAGACAGAATGGCAGTTGTACTTCCGGTTTAAAGCTTTCAACAGTAGGAAACACTGTAGCCATTCGCCTAGCAGCACCTTCAGTGAGCGAACTCATCCAAAAGATGGCGCCATAGCACAAACAATAAAACACTGTTTCAATATATTTGCTTGTGTTCTGTGAAAACTTTTTGCATTATAGCCGCCAGCGAAAAGAAATCCATAAATTAGCCACACCGTTTCAAAGCATAGAAAAAAAGAAGCGGCTTATAGTTCGGAATTTACGGTAGTTAATTGTATTTGGGATACTTTAATGTATTGTGTACATACGTGAGGGGATAGTAAAGTGATCTTGCAGAGACAGACAAAAAATTCAACATGTATATATATATATATATATATATATATATATATATATATATATATATATATATATATATATATATATATATATATATGTTTATATATATGTTTATATATATATATATATATATATATATATATATATATATATATATATATGTTTAAGGCACTGAAACAAATTCCTGACCTTATTTTAGTTTTACAACAGTATCTTTTTGTTCTCAAACACGTTAATATGAAAAAAGACAGTGTTTATTCAAAGTAAACACATAATTCCTCCACTGATCCACATGCTTCCGTCAGTATTTGTTTTAATTAAAGAAGAAGAGACTGTAAAGGGATATATCTACAAGATTGGCCTCAACAATCAGGCCAAGATTAAAGGCAGGCTAAGCTTGTATGGGCCGAGAGTATGGGCTGTGGGGTGAGGGTGATCAGGGAGAAAAGGATAGCGGTGGAGGAATGTGGCAGTTAAGTCATTCCTCTAGTGAAGAATCCCAGCATCTTTTTCAAGCAAATAGATTTGGTCAAATAAAGCCTTAAAGGGGTCCTATTAGCAAAAAAATAACTTTTACTACCTGTTTTTGTCTGTTTGGGATCCCCATTAATCCCGGAAATTTTAAATCGAGGCTTTGCGGGAATATTTATAAACTTGACTTCTTCCAAACTTGTTTCAAATTAGCTGTATGACATTTAAGATGTTAGTGACGTATTTTGCTATAGTTGCCATATATGGTAGGGGTTTACCCAAAGAGCTTTGCGCGAGTCTGCCGTTTTATTCAGTTGTAGTCCAAAGTTGTAGTCAATAAGTTGCTTATTTTTCTCTATCCTCTTGTTATGTAGCAGACTGGCTTGTACATGCAAAATGTATGCTAAAATCCTCCACTGTTGGCAGAAGCGTACTGTATAGTTCCAACTTATATCTTTCAGTACTGTAGACTCGATATGGAAGCGCTAAAAACTACAACATGGCGGATCGAGTGGAGATTCAGTCGAAGGGGGCTTGGCCTGGAGAAGGGCTTTAGCACGTCAAAAAGACAGCACATTCTTTAGAGACAGTCAAAAAGCTTGACAACGGTCTGTAAAACAAAATCTATACAACATTTAGACTAAAGCATCACCATTACATGTTATGTAGACCAGGGATCGCCAACCTTTTTTGCATCACGGACCAGTTTAATGTAGGCATTATTTTCAGGGACCGGCTTTCCACTTGTGCCAGATAAATACAGCAAAAATAAGTGCATGGAAAATACAATTCACTATAACGCTGAATTAGTGGGAGCCCTGGGCTTGTTTCCATCTGCAGTCCCCAGCAGGTTGATAGTAACCTGCTGGGGACTGCAGATGGAAATCAGCCTTTGGCTACAATCCGTCACATTTATATGTTATATGTTCACTAATGTGCAGTGTATCATGTGTAACACAGATATATCAAATGGCAACTTCCTATGAGGAGTTTTATTTTACATCTATTAACAAGCTTATTGGTGCGTCTCGTTTGACAAGTGAAAGTTAAGTCGGAGAAAATGCAGTCATTTATTAATTATTTAATGTTTCTCTGCGGCCCGGTAGTAAATGCGTCACGGACCGGTACCGGTCCCCGGACCGTTGGTTGGGGACCACTGAGACCACAAGCAAGAGTTTTCAATGAAAAATAAAAATCTTAGTATGACGTCTTTTAGAGTGTGCGTCTCTTGTATGCCTGCAAAACATAATATTAAATTGCACATCGAGAACGATATTTCAACAAATCAGCTCTGATTTTGTGCAGGTGAGGAAAGTATGTCTATTTCTATTGATGTGGAGGAGTTAGTACAAACTTCCGAATAACAACTTGGTAAGTTTGTTTAATAAAACATGACATAACTTTGAACTGGTGTACACAATGCTATTTGTGATCACAATATACGAAGGCTCACGGCTGATTAATTTGATTTGAGACGCACTCTATATGGTGGTATGAAGCCAATTGTGTTTGGATAGTGAATGAGGCTAAGAAAATTGACAGCTATAAAGAATGAACAGAGAGCGGAAGGTAAGCAAAGAGAGATATGTCTTTAGTGTCTGCCTACTCCCAAAGTGATGCACCCCTTGCTCCCCCTGCATTTCTGCCATTATTTGATGTAATGAAAGGAGAAAGTGTGTAACATTGAGATTGTTAATTAATTTAGTCTAACAAGATGAAGATAAATGAAACCCACTGAAGGTTGACTAGGCTAAGGGGCCCACTTAGCATTCCTCCTGCCCGCCAGCTCTGTCTCTCTCTCTCACTTACAATGGAGCTTAGCTAATAGTGCAGAGCTCTGCTTGTTACAACTTTCACCCCAAAGGATGTTTACATGCCTTTATATAAAGTATATGTATATGTACTGTATATTTTCATTTAACATTGTTTTAATTCCCAAAGGGGTTGGGCCAGATTTGTAATGCGGTTAGTTTTGGAACATAGATGCGCAATTATCTGATGGAGTTATGTTGACATGTTCAATAAAACTCAGCTGACATTTTTGATTAGCAAAGTAATCTGACTGTTACAATATATGTGTAAAATCACTTGTCAAAGTTAATGTGATTTTATCATGGACATGGACTAATGATGCCAACCTTTTGGTATCTTCTTTTAAGTTTTACTATTTTTCTTTCTCACATGACAGCCAGCATTTCGCCATATACTGTACTTTGCTCTTCCTTGCTGCTGCTCAGTGGCTAAAGAGAACAGACATTTTTCCGTTAAGCCAGACAGTTGACAGTTACAAGAAAATCTGTAGTCGGTCAAGGCCCTGCCTTTTTAAATGGACACATTGTAAAGAACCTTGACAGCACCGACCAATCATTATGAACCTCATCCCTTGCTCTTATTGTTCTCAAGTGGTCAACAATGGGTTGTTGATTACATGGAAAGCATCAGAACAACAAAATCCAGTGTTGTTAGCAGTACATCGTTTCAAAGAGCAATAGTTGATAATGGCCTAACGATTGTTATCCAGGAGCATGCCTCAGAAAAAATAAGTAACCTTCTTTACTAAAAGTTTGATCATCTCATCACAGAGTGTTTAAGCCAATATAAGCATGGCTCATTTATGTGAGAAAGTGCACATGACCATGACTTGAAGGTGATAATTTTAAACCCCAGCCTATGCAGGTGGCATCTTTGTTTGTCATTGATGATTAGACAACAACAATAACTGTGGTAGATTACATAAAAAGTAGCCTTTGCCTCTCAATAAATATATTTTAGTGAGTGAGAAAAACATTAACAAGCAACAATGTTATTCATACTTTATTTCGTAATGTAAGAATGGAATGTCCATATAACAATTTGGACAACATAATTAACAGGGCTGCCAAGTTTCAGAAAATGACAAGAGTGAGACTTAAGTGGTGTTTGAAAAAAAAATTGGCCTTTTCTAACACCGATTTGGCCTGTTTTAACGTCGATTTATAC
Organism: Nerophis lumbriciformis; assembly: GCF_033978685.3. Lineage (NCBI taxonomy): Eukaryota > Metazoa > Chordata > Actinopteri > Syngnathiformes > Syngnathidae > Nerophis > Nerophis lumbriciformis. The sequence goes on from NC_084553.2 coordinate 23,610,924, forward strand.
CTTAAGACTTATGTCCTCACCTCCAGCAGCTCTTCCTGCACTGTGGCATTCTAATGCTAGTCTTAATTAATCAGAAATTAAAATGAAAATCATCTCCACTGTCTACTCTTCTGTCTCATCCTCTGCATCTGTGTTCTCAATTTGTATCTCTTCTACAACACCGTTCTCACTGTCCTCAATCTCTTCTGAGCTCTCTTGACTTTACAGTATTGCCAACTCCCCAGTAAGGAAAGTAGCTATTGAGTGCCATACAAGTTACTAGGAGTTGATAGATGATATTATTGCCACATTTGCATAATTGATTACAATGGACAATGTAAGAGAGAGGAATAACTCTTGGGAGATACAAAAAGTGAGTTAAAAAGATGCAAATTGTGATTAGAACTGTAAATTAATTATCTTCTGTTAATTCTTAGTTTAATTGTATTTTTCTTTGTTCTACATTGTTAAATGTTAGTGTATCAAATTTGATCAAAAGACTAAAGGGTTGTGATATTCACAAACAAACCAAATCTATTGACTGGCTCATTAACATGAACGGTATGCTTGTTTTCATTTGAAATGTGACAGTGATGAAACATTTACATTAATCGCACTCTGTAAACCAAGGCAGAAACAGCGGCAGCTTTGCACAGAGTGGGTGTGTGTCTCCTCTCTCCTCTGACTGTAATGGAACTTTATTGTCATTGCTCTTAAAAGTACAACGAATTGTGTTTTCAGTACCAGCTGTCAAAGAGCAGACATCCAGTAGGCCGGGGACCGCCTGTGAGGAAAGGCTCAACTGCTGCTAGTACGTTGAGGTTATTAGAGTGGTACGCACTTTCATATCTCCAAAACATACAAAAAAGTTGCTAGATTTGTTGCTCGTCGCTTTTGAAAAAGCAAGTCACTAAGAGGAATCAAACTATGACAAGTCGCAAGGAAAAAAGTCAATTATAATGAAAATAAAAAATATAGAGTAGTGAATGGGGAAAAATAAGCGTGAAACATGTCAAGTGTGGCAAGAGGCGTGAGAATGGGTTAAATTGCGTGAGGCTTGGCAGCTCTGGTTATTGACATGTACCAGCAATTAAATATCTGCCACAGCAGCGATTTCTTTCAATACTTCTGAGGATCACAATAACCACAATAACCAAAGCAGATATAATTTAAACACACATTTCAACATTATCGACAACACGAAAGTCATGCAGAAAGTTGTTATCCATTATATCTGACAGCCTCTGCTGGTGACAGCTATTAGCATGGACCATTCTTATTCCAACTACCCACAATCCCATGTAGCTAAACGAGCTAAAAATCGGACCCTGGTAGGGTTGTCCCAATACCAATATTTGGTACCGTTACTGGTATTTCAATACTTTTCAAAACATTTCAAAATAAAGGGGACTACAAAAAAAAAAAATGTTGGCTTCATTTTAACAAAAAAAATCTTACGATAAGTAATTACACTCAAAGAACAATTTTAGCAGATTAAAATAAAAATGTAAAGGCATTAAACACTTTAGGCTTTTCTTGGTGCACTCAAAGAACAATTTACAATATTATATATTAGGTATAGCCTGTCATAATCCAGGATTAGGTTAGAATAGAATAGAAAGCTTTATTGACATTATGTTTTATGATTTATGGTTGCCACTCTTGGTCTGTACTTTAAGGGGAACTGCACTTTTTTATTTTATTTTGCCTATCTTTTTTTTTTTTTTGCTTTGTAAAATGTACAAATCGGCTCGTTCTCAGTGGCTAGCAATGTAGCTAATGGGAGCAATAAATTCTACCTCTAAATCACCATAAAATGCATTCAAAAACCGTCAAAAATATTTCATTTACGTTCCGTAAGCTGTATAATAACCAAGCTTTAGCGACATTGTTATTGTAAGAGCAAACACTGAGGAACTATTTTTGTAGTGTAGTAACACATCGGCATGCCATAAAAGGTATTAGCCATAAAAGCTAGCTACGGAAAGGGATAAGCAAACTTCTACGTCAACACAAAACGTGTTTCAGTTTGTAATGCACAACACAATATGATAGGACACTAATTTGGACAGACTGAAAAACATGAACAATCAAATTACAGTATCTGTAAAGTATTAGCCAACATTTCATGTTTTGTTTGTAAACAGTTAGCCAGACAGAGTATACTCTGGAGTTGTACGGTAATTTGCTGAATGTATCAAGGATAATATTAAAGTGTGACTCACTCGATGGACAGTTGTGCGTCTGGTCCAGCTGGCCGAGGATATTTATTCCGGTTTATTTGGGTAAGTACTCCATTTATGTCAAAATAGCATGGATTCAAGTTCCACATTTTGCAGCTTCGAGTTACGTCGACCTCAATCTTTCGGCTTCCGTTTGCGCCAACGTCTCATTCTTCCTTCGTGCTGCCTTCTAGAAGCAGTAGTTCATCCTTCGTGTATTCAGCTTCAAAAAGATAGGGTTGTAAATCCTCATTTGTCCAAAAATAGTCGTCTTTGTTGTCAGTTACCAAGTCTGCCATGATTAGAACACACACACGCCTTTGTTTCCAGAAGTACGACACACATTTGTTGCCGCAAGTCAGATGTGCACTGCTATGGAAACAGAAATCCATGCGGCAATGATTAAAATGATCAAAATAGGTAAATATTGTACATATTACATATTGTTATGAACGTGTCTGTTACTACATTATATATAGACTTGCAGTGTGTAAATACAATGTTGATGGAGGGTTTTGAAGTTGTTTTAGAGGGCTTTTAGGGTTACAACGCCAACTCCCATTAGCCGCATTTTTTAATTTATATTTAAATCCCTAAAAAAATTTAAAAAAATAATATGTGTTCTTGTCTCTCATGATTGTGAACATTTTTTTTTTTTAAAGGACAGTTCCCCTTTAAGACAAATGCAATCATTAGTAAATACTCAAAATAATACTCTGGCTGAAACTACATAGGTAAAACATGTAACAGGTAAAACACACATTGTTAAGGATAAATCACAAATTGTAGCGATTTGTTACAAAATTCAGTCATTTCACAAGCATTAGTTTTTGCTACGTGGGTGGGGTTGACTCCGCTAATATTTGGCATCAAGCCAAGCAGCTGTGTGCGCGTCTACGTAACTCTCAGCATCTCAAACTGTTACTGGTAGGTAGGGATGATACTCGAAACCGATTTTCCCGGTTGTTCGATAAGAAAAGAACCAAGTCCTCGGACTCGAATCCCTTTTTGAGAACCGGTACCCGTTATCGAGACCACTATAGTAAAGAAAAAGAGTTGGTTCTTTATTCGAATCCCTGGGAACGGATCCCGTCCCAACGAGAAATGCCCCGACGAAATGACGTCACGTAGCTCAGTCATTAGGCGCAGATAGGGAAAGCAGGAAAAACAATGAACCGGAAAAAGCGCTCCAAGGTGTAATAAAGTTCAAAACAAAAGGTATAATCCGATGAATAACTTTACTGAGAGATTTGAGCAGGGTACAAACACATGACGAACACTTTTACGACCAACCGGAAACATAGCAACCAGGCTAGCAACGCACCTCCTTTACGGCAGCTGTCGCAACGTTCTTAAAGCAACCGCAGCACATACATATATAGACAACATATATGACATGATCTCCCTTTTTTTACTTTTGCTTTTCTTTCCTTGTAAACAAAACAAAATCCCACTGTATATGTGTTGTCTGTCTAACTATAAATAATGCAGACGAGGCGTGTTGGCTGAGTTCTTGACGTTTACTTTCACAGCGTGCTCATAACCTCATTCTTAGCTGCCGGGTGACGACATGCAGCAACACTTTTCGGGGATACCGCGCATGCTCGTCACTCCTGTTGCATGCTGGGTAGTGTAGTTGTTATATTCCCTAGCATCATATCTTTCCCCCTATAAAGAAATAATGTTAACTCAATAAAGTGTATTTCTTTTTTTAGCTTTAACTTTTCATTTTTTAGCATTGTCACCACATTTGCAAACAACTTTTCTCTTCATATAATTTTTTTTCAATAAAGTAATAAAGTGCAAAAAAGTCAAAGCATCATAACAAACAGTTATGTCAAATAGCAGCAGAAGTGCACTTTTAGGAGAGCTGTATTATTTTCAGTTTTGTGCCCAAGGGACTGATTTTAATTAACACTATATTATTATCTATACACATGTAGTGATCACAGAGACAGGTTGTTTTTGTGTTACTGTATATATTTGTTTTTATGAAAAATCCCACTTAATATACTTTGGGTAACAACAGTCAATATTTATTTATTTTTTTAAATTTTTTTAGGGGGGGTAACAGTCAATATTTATTTATTTATTAGATTTTATTTTTTTCTTATATAATAAAAGTGAGCTTTTGTTAAACCAAATATTGTGTATTTTTTTCCATATACAACAACCTATCTGGACTCGATAAGAGAATCGATAAGGAATCGGTTCGATAAGAGGATTCGACAATAGGCTCGAACTCGATAATTTCTTATCTAGCATCATCCCTACTGATAGGGCATTCCAGAGTACTGGAGCCCAAATAGAAAATGCTCTAGAGCCCACATACTTTTTTTGGGCTCTGGGAATCACTAATAAGCCGTGAAACTTAGAACACAGTTTTTTGGCTGGGACATATGGTACAACACAATCAGCAAGGTAGGATGGAGCTCAACTGTTTAATGATTTATACATAAGTATTACAACCTTAAAGTCACATCTTAAGTGCACAGGAAGCCAGTGAGGGTGAGTCAGTAAAATTCTTAAACTTTCTTGCCCTCGTCAAAACTCTCACAGACACATTTTGTACTAACTGTAATCTTCTCATGCTAGATATAGGGAGACCCGAAAATAATACGTTACAGTAATCGAGACAAGACGTAACGAACGCATGAATAATGATCTGTGTTGGACAAAATGGGATGAATTTTAGCGATATTACGGAGATGAAAGAAAGCTGTTTCAGTAACACAGTTGGGTCGAAGATAATGCCGAGATTCTTTACTGAGTCGCTTTGTATAATTGTTTTGTTGTCAAATGTTAAGGTGGCATTATTAAGTGAGTGCCAGTGTCTCGTTGTACCAATAATCAACATTTCTGTTTTCTTAGCGTTAAGATGCAAAAAGTTGCTTGACATCCATTGTTTAATTTCATTTAGACACGCCTCTAGATGACTACAATCTGGCGTGTTGGTCAGCTTGAGTGGCTTTAAAGTTTGGTGTCATCAGCATAAAAAAATGAAAGCTAACACTGTATTTGCGTATGATGTCACCTAGCGGCAGCATGTAGATGCTGAAGAGTGCAGGGCCAAGAACAGAACCCTGTGGAACTCCACGTTACCTTAACATACTCCGAGGTCACATTGTTATGGGAGACACACTGCATCCTGTCAGTAAGATAGGAGTTAAACCAAGAAAAGGCTACGTCTGACATACCAATATGTGTTTTGATACGTTCTCATAGATCGAAGATATCAAAAGCAGCGCTGAGCTCAAGAAGCATCAACATGGATGATGCATCAGGATCTATAGTTAGCAGTAGATCATTAGTCATTTTTGCGACAGCTGTCTCAGTAGAGTGATTTGCCCTGAAACCGGACTGAAAGTGTTCACATGGGAGGCACACAGCATTTGGCCAAGAGTCAAATTAAAGATGTGATGATGCATATAAACAGGGACTTCACATACATGTGCGAAAATGAAAGAGGCCAATTTATTTGGGGAATCTGACTAATTTAGTGATTGTAAACATACTGAGTGATATAAGCCTCAACAATTACAAACTTCCTGGTCACAGCTCCTCCTCATTTGCATACGTGCATTCCCACACCACTCCCTCCTTCTTGATGCACAGTAATCTCAGTAGATGTATTGACTCCAACTTCAAAACCCCTCTCAGTTTTAGTCATCATTTTCAGAACCGCTTCTCTCAAAATCCCCAAAACTTGATAAAATAACACTCATGTGTAACATGCAGTTTGTGTCAGACTCCACCCTTCACTGCTACATCATAGGCTGTGTGTTGAGCCACTATAAATCAGACTTCAACTCTGTTGGAAAGCGACCTCCACCTACATATATCTTGAAAATATGTTTCTCAGTTATCATTGCAATGCATTTTCAATATAATTTATTTTAATCATCCTGCCTTTCTCAAGCCCTATAGGGCTGAATCCCTTAAAATGGCCCGGCTTTAAAACACTGACTGGCTGTAATGATCTTGACTACAGAAGAACAGTATCTGTTTCTCTCTGAGTTTTATGTCCCTTATTACAGCTGCAGTGCGTCTGTTCACATTAAGCTAATTTATGGCGGAGGCCAGCGTAACAGCATTGTAGGTTAATGAATTTGGCATTACTAATTAAACATTATTGAAGGATGAATATGAAGTCCGTGGTCGAGCAGCAATAGTAGAAGGAGTTGCGTGGAATAGGAGGATGGGACAGAGGACTTTTTTGCACTTTCTCTTTGCTGCAATTAGACCATGAGCAAAACCTGAGAAGCGAATGGGAAGGCATAGCGTAGCCACTGAGGTGAAGTTTGATTCAATGAGCAACAACATTTAAATGTCATGACAAGACTATATTTTGTTGTCAATAATATTGTGTTTTAAATGTGTCTTCTAAACTAACAACCTTTTCTCCCCATAAACACATTAAGTTGCATTACACGTACCTGTTTTTCCTCCATGACACAAACCAGGTTGTGTTTGTATTCCCTAAACCACTGTGCCGCGGCACAGTATAAGTTAGTAAGTTGATACATTAACTGAAAACTAGCCAGCTTTTTGTTGAGGAATAAGGATTTGGCCACAAATTTCTCTGAATTTTTTGGCTAAGATGACCCATATTAAGCAAAGATAACAATAATAAGATTCATACAAGTTAATGAGGATGTTATTATTCCACACAGCATCTCTTGTTTTGTTTATGGCTCATATTAGATAAGTACTTCCAACTTGGTAAAATATCAGACATTCTTTGTGAGGGATAAACCATTCAATTTAGATTTCAATTATCATGTTAGTTTTGTGATTAGACTTAAGTCCTCCAGGAACCAGACCTCTCTGCTCCTCTCAATTCCACTCTGTTCCACTTCCCCTGCAATCACATCCCCCTTGATGAATTGCGCATATAATTACGGATGTTATTGAATATGCAGATTGCTGCTGACTCCTCGTGTGTGGTTCATATTCCATCAACTCTAACTATATAGAACAAGGGTTTTGCGATACAACCCTATAATGAGAGGAACCCAATGTGAGCTCAACTCAGAGACTACTGTATACACAGTTAAGACTCAGTTGTGTGACTGTTTTTGCATAGTCTTGGACAACAGTCAGGTCTAAGCTGATACTTAGCACTATGCTGTCAGGTGTGCCAAACTGCGCAGCACAGATGAGTCTGAGTGTCCAGCCATCCAGTATGCAAGGTGTTTATGACTCTGTCCAACATGTGGTATTTCATCCATGTTACAGTATGTTGCTGCCACGGGCTTACACCCTGCAGCGTGATGCAATTCCTCAGAGCTTCTCAGGAACAGATACAGAGCAACACTTTGCAGGC
>NC_084553.2:24273450-24470950 GCF_033978685.3 Nerophis lumbriciformis
GCACACCTCGAAGAGACGGTCCAAAAGTGGCTTGAAGATGGTCTGTAAAACATAACGAAAGAAAGGGATTCATATGGTCCAGTTTCTGGGTGAATCTACCGTGAGAGGCAGAGGGGGTAAATAATTTTGCTTTGCAGTCTGCTGAAAACATCACAACTGACACTGTGGTCAAAGTTGGAATTTCTACAAAACACATTTAAAGATATTCAACACTCTACTGCTATCTGGCAAATAATGTTGTTGTGCAACCCCCCAATTCGTCAAGTTTCAAGTGTCAGGTAAACCGTGACGAATGAGCCCCTGTGAATCTATTTCCTACTGTAATCTATGAAACATTTTGATCAAAGAACCACCATTACATGTTATGTAGACCACAGGGAAGTGTTTAAAATGTATAAAAATAAATCATAAAACATATTCTTTAAAATTATTGCAAAACCTCATTTTCTCTGAGTTCTTTGCGGTCTATCCACTTTCTTGTTGTTTTTCTGACGACCTCTCTCTATCCACACTCCACTAGTGTGTCTATGTTGACAAGGTTATTTTTATGAAATATAAAACGTTAATAACATAAAAACTATAATAGTTAGACAAAAAAAATTGAAGCACAAACTTAGCACAAACAAATGGGACATGTTTGGGGAGCTTTTGACAATTTGTTTTTATTTTGGGGGGTTATGAATAATAAAACGTTAATAACATAAAAATGTTAATAATTACAAAATAAAGTTTTCAGCACAAACCAGAACAATGGTAACACAAACAAATGGATAAAGTGTGGGGCGATTTTGACAAGGTGGGGGACTGGTTGATGTCACTAGTCAGAAAATGAATTTTAAAATCATTAAAAAAACGGCACAAACAAATAATTCTACGGCACAAACCAGCACACACATAGCACAAACAAATGGCAATGTTATTTTAATATTTGCAATGACAAGGGGAGCAAACTTCACAGAGGTCAAGTAGTCATTAAATTTGCAAAAGAAACTGACAACTGACACCTAAAAGTCATTTGGGAAATGTTTGGCTCTGTATTTTGGAGTTAGTTTGGTAGTTTGAGGTGGCCGCGTGTCCTGGAAGGATGCAGGGCTGCTGGCTAGACTGCTGTCCCCTGGCTGGCCAAACTCCATGGAGGTGAGTCTTTGTCAAGTGCACGGTCCCCATAAACATAATTTCCTCTTTTTGTCACAATGACAGCATCTCAGCCACATAACACCATTTTTTGCGACTATACACATTTATAGTAGATTCTGTTTTTATTGAACAATTCCTTAATCCCAACCGCTATTCTGAAGACCGTAAATTATAGGGCCCGAGATAACTCCAATTTATGGATTACATTTATTTTGCTGCGTGTTCAGCTCCAACTTTGATCATTCTGTTCATATGTATGATTCTGTTTACCTCTACGTACCTTGTAACCGGAAGTGGGGCAGTAAAAGGTTGACTTCGATTGGCTATTCCTCTTCAATTGAATTGGTTTTAATCAAACCCTTAAGTCATCCAGCCGCTAAAAAAAATTAAAATTATATTGTTGAATGGACAATATGTCTAATGTTTTTTTTATTTCTGACAGTCCAAATATGTTGACACACACACTGAGGATATCTGTTATTACCTCAATCAAACATGGCGGAAATGTCTGTTAGAAGTTACTGCAGTAATAAACAGTAAGGAAGGGACGAAACCTGGTATAATCCTGCACGGAACAATTCGCTTTTATTGACCGTGATTCTGTGTGTGTCTGTGAATGTGTGTGACTTTGTAGACGTTGGCGTGTGTTTTTGTGAAAATGTTTGTGTCGATTTGTGCGCGACCATCTCGTTCCAAGGTCGTGTAAGTGAGTTTAGTCACAGAGTAATTAAGTTTCAATCAGCGTTATGCCTCTTCCTCCTTACACAGCTGGAAGTGCAGCCCAAAAGACCAAAATAAAGAAATATGACTAACACTAGCATAGAAGTTGAAACACAACATTTAAAAGGAGCAGCGACTATAGTGACACACTTTACTTTCACTATCTGCTGCAGCTCACCAGTAATCCTGCCCGGAATGCGGACTAGCAGGCATTCACAAAACGTCTGTGTGACTGCATTGGTACCGACTGCCCGACTGGGAAAATCAACAAACCCACTAATTTAATCAGAAAAGCCATTTTTATATCTAAATATTTTTAATCAGACTTTTTGTTTATGTGTTTGCAAAGATTCAACTCCTTTGATATAAAATGTACTCAAAAACTCCAGATTTGTGTTCATTTTGTTTGTTTGTGGATAGAAATCAGAGAAGTTGAATCTTTGCAAACACATAAACAAAAGGTCTGATTAGAAATATTTAGATATAAAAATGGCTTTTCTGATTACAATTAGTGGGTTTGTTGATTTTCCCAGTCGGGACCCATACAGTCACACAGACGTTTTGTGAATGCCTGCAAGTCCGCATTCAGGGCAGGATGAAATCTATGCTCCGTACATATTATTTTAGAATACCTCGAATTCAAACTGCACTTGAATGTATTCCCATTCAATCTGGGTCACCACTTGTTGTTTGCTAAACCACTGGTGAGAAGCACAGATTTGATACAAGTAATCAAAGAATACAATAATTTACCTTTTGAAAGTACTGTTTAGTAAACGTTAACCTGAAATAAAAATCTTATAGTATTCAGTAAACCAAAGATATTTTGTTTACTGCAGAATGTTTATGATGACAAGCAAAAGAACCAAAAAACCTTAGAGAGAAAAAAAAAGTATCGGATCGAGACTCAAATCAGAATCGATCAGAAGCCAAAAATCGGATCTAATCGGATCGGAGGCCAAAAAATTATCGACACAGCTTTATAAATAATTTAATGTTTTGTTGTTGGGTAAGGTTTGAAAACATGAGATATTGTTACAAATTTCTTACGACACTGCCCCTAAATCATGGAACGATCTGCCTCTGCACATTAGGGCTACTTAAACATTAGAGTATTTTAAAACGCTGCTAAAAACTCATTTATTTTCTCAAGCATTGCACATCTTTGTTCTATATTGTTTTTACCTCAACATTGATTATTTAACATAAATATGCTTTTATTTTATAACTGTTTATTGTATTATTCATTGCATTTTGCTTTTATTGTCTTATGCAGCACTTCGGTCAACTTAAGCTTTATAAATAAAGCTTGACTTGACTTGACACAAATCAAAAAGCTTAACTTTACCCATCCACAAACAGTTTTGAGTGATGGCCAACTATGCAAATTGGGAAACACTGATTGCTGTTCTTTCATGTCAGCACACAGGCTGACATGTACACCTTCAAAAAGCACTATCATAAACATGCCGGCCTGTAGGCACAAAGGAGGACAGAAAAAAATGCATACACACATGTATTCAACATGAGAGCAATCATAAATATTACCTAACAGGACTCAATAGATGGCTAGTTGCACCTGTGTGTCATATTAGTGAGGGCTGTAACACTGTGGTGTGAGAGGACGGACCATGCTCAACCTGAAAAGAAATCATGCTCACTGGAGCACACTTAAGTGCATGTGTATGTGTAAATGTGCGTGTGTCTGTTTGTGTAGGAGGGTGGTTCAAAAGAAAGGGTATCAATGACAGGCAGGACATTTGTATGGCGTAGGATAGCTGTGGTGACGTCAGCCTGCAACGACGCACGCCAATAGTGAAGACTGAGTTTCAATCTGCCTGACACATACAAGGGGAAGGAAACTGATGTACAAACCCCGTTTCCATATGAGTTGGGAAATTGTGTTAGATGTAAATATAAACGGAATACAATGATTTGCAAATCATTTTCAACCCATATTCAATTAAATGCACTACAAAGACAAGATATTTGATGTTCAAACTCATAAACTTTATTTTTTTGCTGCAAATAATAATTAACTTAAAATTTCATGTCTGCAACACGTGCCAAAGTAGTTGGGGAAGGGCATGTTCACTACTGTGTTACATGGCCTTTCTGTTTAACAACACTCAGTAAACGTTTGGGAACTGAGGAGACACATTTTTTAAGCTTCTCAGGTGGAATTCTTTCCCATTCTTGCTTGATGTACAGCTTAAGTTGTTCAACAGTCCGGGGGTCTCCGTTGTGGTATTTTAGGCTTCATAATGCGCCACACATTTTCAATGGGAGACAGGTCGGGACTACAGGCAGGCCAGTCTAGTACCCGCACTCTTTTACTATGAAGCCACGTTGATGTAACACGTGGCTTGGCATTGTCTTGCTGAAATAAGCAGGGGCGTCCATGGTAACGTTGCTTGGATGGTAACATATGTTGCTCCAAAACATGTATGTACCTTTCAGCATTAATGGCACCTTCACAGATGTGTAAGTTACCCATGTCTTGGGCACTAATACACCACCATACAATCACAGATGCTGGCTTTTCAACTTTGCGCCTATAACAATCCAGATGGTTCTTTTCCTCTTTGGTCAGTAGGACCAACAATTTCCCAATTCATATGGAAACGGGGTTTGTACATCGCCAAAGACATGCTGCCATTTAATACTGTTATAAAACTAGCATTAAAAAAAAAAAAGTGCTGTCATGTTGTCATGTCATGTCGGTGTTCCTCACTCGGATTCTGCCAAACTTAATGTTGTTTTGCATATGACCTGGGAATAAATCTATTGTTACTTTGCACTTTTGTTTAAGAAGGAACTTGATTGTCAGTTGAGTAATGTACAACTCAACCTCGGTCTACATGTTCAATATTGTAGTGCAAGTTTGTCAATACTTTATTTAGCTATTTTAAATATTGTTATGGTTGTGTATAATTGACCCCCACTCGCCCATTTCCTCCTTATGATATTGTATTGCTTTTGGTTGTAATTTTATTCAAGTGCAAAATTTTGCTTACAAAGTATATTTTATTGTTATTATTCTTTTGTTTTATTTAACTTGGAGGTTTAAACGTTATCATTCCAATTACAATGTTAAAATACACGAGAAATACAAGTTTATTGTATTTGAAAGGATATACATGCATTATTATTATTATTATTATTTTTATGTGCTATCATTATATAGTTAATTTGGTCTCATGAAAATAATGGCAATGATATTGTTTATCAGCAATAATTTGTGGGTTAATATATTGTCAAGCAAAATTTGTTATTGGCCCAGGCCTAACTTGACGTTAACAGCCACATTAAGTCAATAATAACAGCAGCTTTTTACTACCTAAAACATTGCCAAAATCAGAGGAATGTGTAAATCAGACTTAGAAAGACTAATCCAGGCCTCGAATGTTTACTTTTTAAGGTCAAGGCAAGTGTTGCTTTAAAGGAGAGCTCATATTATATAATCAGGATGGCGGCGCCCTGCACGGCTGCAGCTGCAGAGGCTCATGGTAGTAATAGAACATTTTGGCAAAAATACCGGAAAATTCTGTGAATTTCATGGCTGGCTTCCAGCGTGGACACCCCGTGGTAACATACGACCGCCAGACAATTTTGGATGTGGATAGATCGGGCCGTTTTGGACCGAAAGATGCGTATACGTTGGACCTCCTCGCTAGCATCGGAATTCTACGCCGGCTACATCCAGCGGCCTGAGAAGCAGCGAAGCCTAGTACCAGCGGGGACCGTCGACGGAGGAGACGTAAGCGGTGTGATCGGAAGCAGAAGCGGGGATGCCGAGCGGGGCTAACAACAACGCTAAAGGCTAATCCTCACAGAATGCCGCTTCCTTCCATCCTGCTTTCAAATGTCCGCTCCCTGGAGAACAAACTGCACTACCTTAAGCTGGATTTATATGCAAGACACGAGATGAGAGACTGCTGCGCCATATTTCTCACAGAAACGTGGCTGAAACCATCCGTTCCGGATAGTTAGCATCGAGGGGCTAACTATGTTTCGGTCGGACAGGAGCAGAACTCTCTCACTGGTAAATCCCGAGGCGGTGGTGTTTGTATATACATCAAACACAACTGGTGCAACAATGGGAAGATAGTCTCATGTCACTGCTCTCCCGATATAAAAATATTCACTATAAAATGCAGGCCATTTTATTTACCCCGGGAATTCAGCGCTATGATCTTCACAGCAGTGTACATTACCCCCAGTGCTAACACCAAAGAAGCTTTGAATGCTTTGTACTGCTCCATCAATGAACTGCAATCTACACATCCAGAGGGAATTTCCATCGTGACAGGGGATTTTAATCAAGCTAACATGAAAACGGTGTTCCCTCATTTCCATCCATATGTGAATTTTGCAACCAGGGGTGGAAGCACGCTGGACATGGTGTTCAGCAATATTAAACATGCGTATAAAGCTGCACCACGCACCCACCTCGGCTCCTCAGACCATCTATCTGTGATGCTAATTCCTGCATACAAGCCCCTGCTGATCAGGAAGCAAGCTACAGTGAAACAGGTGAGGACCTGGCCAGAGGGAGCAATGGAAGCATTACAAGACTGCTTCGAAACCACAGACTGGGACATGTTCAAGGCAGCCGCCACCGATAATCATAACCCATCTGTGGAGGAGTATGCAGAGTCTGTGTCCGCATACATTCAGAAGTGCATGGAGGACGTCAGTGTGATCAAGAACATCCCCACACTGGCCAACGAGAAACCCTGGATGAACAGTGAGGTACGTGCAATGCTGAAGGCTCAGAACAAGGCTTTTAAGTCTGGCGACATGGTAGCATTAAAAACAGCCAGAGCTAACCTGAACCGTGCCATTAAGGTTGCAAAGCGTGCTCACAGTCAAAAAGTGCAGGATTTCTTCGAGAACCCCACAAACACTAGACGAATGTGGCAGGGCATACAGGTCATCACAGACTATAAAGCTGCCCCCCGTCCCTGTGACAACAGTATCAGCTTCCTAAATGAACTAAACAACTACTTTGCGAGGTTTGAGGCACTTAACACCACTCCGGCGAGAAAATCCATCCCTCGCCCTGATGAGCATCCGCTCAACCTGGACACAGCGGATGTCCGGAAAACCCTGAGGAGAGTGAACCCCCGGAAAGCAGTGGGACCTGATGACATTCCGGGCAAGGTGCTTAAGGGATGTGCAGACCAGCTGGCTGGGCTTCTCACAGACATCTTCAACATCTCGCTGACCCAGGCTGTGGTACCATCATGTTTTAAGACGGCCACAATCATTCCAGTGCCTAAAAAACCCACAATCTCCTCTCAATGATTATCGCCCCGTTGCACTCACACCCATCATAATGAAGTGCTTCGAGAGGCTGGTAAAGGAATATATTGTCTCCAGATTTCCCCCCACATTCGACCCATACCAGTTTGCTTATCGCCCTAACCGCTCCACAGAGGACGCCATCTCCTCTGCACTCCACCTGAGCTTAGTACATCTGGAAGGAAAGGACACACACATCCGGATGTTGTTTCTTGACTTCAGCTCAGCATTCAACACCATCATCCCGCAGCATTTGGTTAGCAAACTGGCCCTCCTTGGATTCAGTACCCCCCTATGCAACTGGCTGCTTGACTTCCTCACAGACAGACCCCAGTCTGTGAGAGTGGGCAACAACACCTCCAGTGCCATCTTCCTGAGCACCGGCTCCCCCCAGGGCTGCGTCCTGAATCCGCTGCCGTTCACGTTGATGACCCATGACTGCTGCGCCAGGTCCACTACTAACCACATTGTGAAGTATGCGGACGACACGACAGTAGTGGGCCTCATCCGTGACAACAACGACATGGACTACAGGGAGGAGTTGAAACATCTGGTTGACTGGTGCAGAATCAACAACCTGGTCCTGAACGTCGACAAGACCAAGGAGATCATCGTTGACTTCAGGAAGCACCAGTCCAGCCACACTCCACTCTACATCAACGGCACAGCGGTGGAGATGGTAAGCAGCACCAAGTTCCTGGGGGTGCAGATAACTGACAATATAACCCTACACACCGGAGCTCTTGTAAAAAGAGCTCAGCAGCGCATGCACTTTTTGCGTCGAAAGAAAAGAGCACAGCTCCCTCCCCCCATTCTCACCACATTCTACAGAGGCACTATAGAGAGCCTGCTGACCAACAGCATCTCTGTCTGGACTGGAACCTGCAGTGCCTCAGACTGGAATGTCTCCAGAGAGTGGTGAGGACAGCGGAAAAGATCATCAGGACTCCTCTTCCTCCTATCCAGGAGATCGCAAAAAGCCGCTGCCTGACCAGGGCTAAAAAAATCTGCAAAGACTCCTCCCACCCCCACCAAGGACTGTTTTCACTGCTGGACTCTAGAAAGAGGTTCCGCAGCCTCCGAAGCAGAACCTCCAGGTTCTGTAACAGCTTCTTCCATCAGGCCGTAAGACTCTTGAACGCATCATAATTATCCCCTCAACTCCCCCCAAAATGGATTAACTCGCTGGAATAAAAAATACACTATAACATACATACATAAACATGGATGCATATGAAAAAGTGCAACATATTTATCTGTACAGTAACCTATTTATTTATTTATATCTGCAACTTATTGCTTTTTTATCCTGCACTACCATGAGCTAATGCAATGAAATTTCATTCTTATCTGTACTGTAAAGTACCAATTTGAATGACAATAAAAAGGAAGTCTAAGTCTATATTTTAGGGCACCAAGGCAAGTTGGAAGGGCACCGAGGCGAACATTATTTTCTTTCGAGGCAGCTTGTCAGCTTTTTGTCATTACATGATGCTTTTATCTCTATTTTTACATTTTGATAGAGGGAGGTATTTTTTTAATTATTTATTTATGTTTTTAAGTTATGTATATTTCTATGTTATATGTAGATGCTGTATCGGGACAGATCCATTACGAGTTGGAGCAGAAATATGTTTTGTAGGAATTAACTATAAACAAAAAACACTAACAAAATGATGTGTCACATGAATGGTTTTTGAAGTAACACCCTAGCGACATGAAAAAAACACAAGAAACGTAAAAAAACATGCCGTTTATTTTTTGATATTAATATAAAACTCAAAGCAGTTTGGCTAACGAAGATGAAGTCTAATAAACAAGCTTTGTTCTTCTCCAACACCTCCTTGTAGTTCAGTGCAACAGCTTGGCCAACAAAAATAGAAAGGAGTGACAACTCTCACCTCAAAAACACAATCTTCACAGCCAGAGTTCAATTCGATGAGATGACAAAACATTTGAGCTAGTACTGATGTTATTTGAACACTGATACAGTTTGCAGTTAAATAAAGGACGAGAGAACATCCCAGTAAACAAACTAAAGATTTTATAAACAAGTTGTGACAACGTTCACGACACATCACCTGCTGCATGTTTCCTCACGCCATTAACTCTCAGTCACAGCAGCTGATGGACGCTGCTCTGAGAAAATGAAAGCAAAATCAAATAGTTTTCTCCTTCACTGTATACTTTCAGTGTGGGGACAAGTGTGTCTGTCTCCAATATCGTCCACACCTGTTTCCATCCAACACCAGTGCGCTCTTAAACGCACGCCGGGAAGCGAGGGAAAATGACGTTAAACCAAGCGCTTGGCTCCGTTATTCCGAAGGGAAATCTCCGGAGCAAAGTCTGTGTAGTTAGTCCGCCATGATTATCAAGCCAAATGACGCTAGTGCGCATGCGCCTGACTTTGTGTTGCCTAACATGCATTAATAAATGCCGGTTTTTCGGTAATTAAAAAAATTTACGGTATTCCTAACCGTCTGGAATTGTATCGCCAATTATCATTATGCTGTTTACCGTTACATCCCTCGTCCATTAACAAGTAAAAAGTCAAGGCGGTCACGGCATGTTGTTGCCGTCGATGTTGATCAATTTTTTAGGGCATTACGGCAAGTGACAAATTCGAGCCCTGCTTATCCATGCCTTTATCTCCAGCATGTGCGGTAGAAAATGGATGGATGGATGGATGTTAGACTACTGTAACTGCCTCCTTACAGGGCTCTCTAAACAAGCTGTAAAGCAGCGGCAGTACATCCAAAATGCTCCTGCTTGAGTCCTGACAAGAACTAGGAAGTGCGACCACATTAATCAAATGCTTAGATGAGTGCACTGGCTTCCTGTTGACCAGAGAATATACTTTAAAACAGCTGTGCTTGTGTACAAGTCTTGTCATGGTCTTATGCCAAAGTACATTTCTGACATGTTAGAACAATATGAACCATCTCTGTCTCCGAGAACCTCAGAGTGGTGTTCTGCTGGTGCCCAAAGTCAGGACAAAACATGGTGATAGTGCATTTCAGTTTTATGCTCCCAAAACCTGAAATAGTCAATATGTGAGACAGGCAGGCCTCAATGTTGGCAAAGTTCAAATCCTGGCTAAAAACACTTATTTGTGTATATGACAACTGAAAATATTTTATCAATAAGATTTTTGTGATTATTTTTCATGGTGATTTTATTTTTTACTTTTGCCTTCTTGCAATTTTCTGTAAATCACTTTGAATTGCCTTGTGTACGAATTGTGCTTAATAAATACATTTGCCTTGGGATTTGTCCTACTTGGAATGAATCCAGTGAGTTGAAAAACACCCATGATAAATTCCTGTCACAGTCAAGCACATAAAGTTAGCAATCTCAGCTTTCTATGCTCTTGTTCCAAGATGGAGAAAAACAAAGCTCCAAGAATCCGTAAACCTTGTAATGCAACAGAAAATAGGATCTACTGTTGGCAAATAGAATAAGCACTCAATATTGTATCTAACAATATCATTAAATTACCCCTCAACCAGTGTTGGGCAGTAGCTCATTACATGTAGCGAAGCGACGTAGCTTAACTATCCATCCATCCATCCATTTTCTACTGCTTATTCCCTTCGCGGTCGCGGGGGGCGCTGGAGCCTATCTCAGCTACTATCGGGCGGAAGGCGGGGTACACCCTGGACAAGTCGCCACCTCATCACAGATAGACAGACAACATTCATACTCACATTCACACACTAGGGCCAATTTAGTGTTGCCAATCAAACTACTACTTTTTAAAGCAGTAGCAATTTCCGTAGCTTAGCTATTTTTTGACCCATGTAGTGGGTAGCTCAGCTACAAAGCTACAAGCTACAAAAGAAGAAAGAGGGAGAAGAGAAAGTGAAAAGAAAGATAAATGGACTAGTGCAACTCCACGGGCAGGGGCCAACAATTTACGGGAAAATGCAATGATAATTGGTTGGTTTACTATGATTTTTTTTTTTTTTTTTTTTTTGTCATAAAAAAATACAATCATGTGTGCTTACGGACTCTATCCCTGCAGACTATATTGATCTATATTGATATATAATGTAGGAACCAGAAATATTAATAACAGAAAGAAACAACCCTTTTGTGCGAATGACTAAATGGGGGAGGGAGGTTTTTTGGGTTGGTGCACTAATTATAAGTGTATCTTGTGTTTTTTATGTTGATTTAATTAAAAAAAAAAAAAAAAAGTTTTTTTTTGTTTTTTTATTCTTGTGCCGCCTGGTACCAAATGATCCAACGGACCGGTACTGGGCCACGGACCGGTACCGGGCCGCGGCCCGGTGGTTGGGGACCACTGATGTAGACGACATCTAAGAAACCCACAATGCGTCTACTTGGCCACATTTGGACAAATGTATGCGTTTGGATAAAACAATGCCCAAAACATTCATTTTAGTTGTTTACCTTGTAAGCCCAAATCAAAACTGCTCTCGACATAGAAGACGTGGAATACACATTTAAGAACACACATTAAGGTGAGGTGAGTTCAAAGTTTTACTGCACATTAATAACTATTAATAACTGTTCCCAAACAACACACAAGTCATTGTTTTTATGTCAGGCTATAGATAGACACTGTTTTTATTTACTGTAGAATGCATACTAAAATAAACACATACAGTGGAGTTTGGGGACCCCTAGAGGGAGTCGTAGGGTGCCCCCTGCTAAATGTCAGTTAATAGTAATGGACCCTTATTGGGGCCATTTTGTTCCATATGTACACTCTCAGTTACATTAACATTATTACCTATATAAGAACTTAAAATGTAGAAGTTGGGGAGAAATTTAATTTTGTTTGACTCTGTTCCACAGTCAGGAAAATATGTTTGATTTAAATATGTTCACCTTTATTGATTTCCGTTCATGTAAAGATGTACTTATATAAGGGGGAGTGCACTTTTTTTGGAATTTTGCTTATCGTTATGAAAGACATAACGACGGATGTATTTTTATTAATGTATTCTAAATATTAAATAAATGCGAACAAAAGTCCGTTTTTTCGTGTCATTTTTGCCATTACCATGTCTAAATTGGCTAGCAAAATGTACCAACTTGTTTGAAAATGCCCCAGCCTTCCTTTATCTAGGTAAGATGCATGTTTTATAATCTACAATAAACTTCCAAGGAGCAGGAAAGCGAGAAAACATCTGACCTCTCAATGATGTAAACATGGCAGCATAAACCGCTATAAATAGTTTGTCTGCATTAGCGCTTGTAATAACAATATCACTAATACTTGGTTAATATTTAAGTCACGAAATGTAAATGGAGTTTTTTTGGCGCTTTTTGGATGGTTATTTATTGGGTTGTATGAGCGGAATAGAGGACCCCCCATTGGCTCTGCTGTAAGAAGACTTTTATTTACAAATTAAAATGCTTTTTTTTTAATCCATCCATTGTCATGTCTTTCATAATGATTGTGAACGATAGGCAAAATACCGTATTTCCTTGAATTGCCGCCGGGTATATAGTATGCGCATGCCTCGATTTACCGAAGGGTCAAACTCGTTTTGCAAAATAATTAGCGCATGCCTAGAATTACCGCCGGGTAAGTCACGTACCTACTACGTTTTTTGCGTTACCCGGCAGTTCGCGGTATTGCAAATGTTCGTTCAGCGTATTTTTTGCACTGGTATACAGTACAAAACGAGTGACACGTCACCTTTCAAAGCATCATTTTCAAAATTAATTAGCTAATTAATTAATTAGCTAATTTCAATAATTTAAAATCGCATAAAGGGAAGAAGATAAAGAGCTATTCAGTAGGATTTAAGGTCCAAGCTATTGAATATGCTAAAAAGAACACTAAGGAGGGAACTTCTCGAAAGTTTGGAGTAGATGCTCGCAGAATAAGAGATTGGTGTAGTATAAGGGAAGCTGATGGCGGAATACGAATTGGGAAGTGCAGGAAGTGAGAGGAAAAGGTTGAAAGGCGCAGGCCGACAAGTGGTAAGCGAGACAATGGAGCATATTCTGCTAGAATGGATTGTGAAGCAGTGCCGTGAGAGACTAAGAGTAACAAGGAAAATGGTTCAAGTGAAAGCAATGGATTTATGGAGGAATAATGCCAGTATCCACGAGTAATTGTTGAATGACCCCTTGTAAAAATAAAGAGTGTCACATTATAATTGCCTTTTCAGACCCAAACAAAAAGAACTCCCAGGATGATTCATTGTGCTTTAAATTTTATTGCAGCATTAAGCGATGTCATGATTATCCTTACATCACATTCAAATTTATAAGCGCATGCCTAAATTTACCGCATGCCTTTGGTAAGCGCCGGAGTGAGAAGAGGTTTTAAATTAATTACCGCCGGTGCCCTAATTCAAGGAAATACGGTAAGTACACTTGCCCTTTAATGGCTTTTTTGTGAGAAAAATGTTTTGTTCCTTTGGCCAGGTTATTGTAATTACGCCACTGTGGTTTCTGTTAAAACAGTAATGTATCCTGTCTCCATTAGAGTATATATTATGTTGTTTATTTATCATTATTATTGTTTCATCGGTGCCCTTCATTTAATTTGTATCACGTGTTTTTCCCTCATTTTGTACATTGTAATCAATTAAAAAGAAATGTTAAAAAGCCAGACAAAGGGCATGTTTCTAGCTCGCGTTTATTTTATTGATCAAACAGAGCATTTTTTCTCTTGTTTGGTGCAAAGTTGTACATTAAGTTATATATTTATATAATGTAGCTTTAATGTAGTACTACTCTTGCCATGTAGCTTGTAGTGTATCTTGCTACAATTCTCTGGGGATAGCTTCCCCTGTAGCTTAGGTACATTTAATCAAGAGTAACTTGTAGCTTAGCTTACTACATTTTCCAAGTAGCTTGCCCATCACTGCTCTCAACATTGATTTCTGTCTTGTCTCAGTGGCCCAAACAAGCCCTTTTCAGAGTGCAAGTATATGCAAGCAACTATGGACATATAGTTCATAGTAAACCACAATAGTCACATCTTGCACAAAGTGAACGGACCAATACAGACGATAACTGCTGTGCCCTGAACTGAGTATGCAACGATAAAACTTTCTTAAATATAAACCGCAGATAAAATCCTGCCAGTTAGCATAACCGTTATAATCAATCTCGTTACCCTGCGTAATGACAATAAAGCTGATTCTGATTCTGATTCTTCTAAATCAAAATGATCCAAACCGTAAATTTTGTGAATTTTTTGTTGGCATGGAAAATTGCAGCACCAAGTTTCCCCACCAAGTGCTTGAGTCAGAGCAGAGTCTGCAACCTGACGTGACGTCACGTGCAACAAAGGTTTTTAAAAAATGTTGATTTTAGGTGAATCGGTACCTTCGGTTGGTAAAAGTTCCGAAATCAGTATACATCCGTAGACGTCTTATAGTAGTACTACTGCTCTATTGTAGCTGTTTTTCTTTCCAATATACTGTAAATTCCGGACTATAAGCTGCTAATTTTTTCCTACACTCTGCACCCTGCGTCTTATAAAACGGTGCGGCTAATTTATGGACATTTCTTCGCTAACAGTCATCATGCAAATAGTTTTAGAAAAGAAACGAGCAAATACACTGAAAAGGTGTGTTATTGTTTGTGCTATGGCGCCAAAGCTAGTGGGTCCATGACAATGACGTCTGTTGTGTTTGATCAGCCGTGTTACAGGCCCTGTTTTGGAAACAATTAAGGTATCTAAATAAACATTTACAGAATATTTCCGTGTAAATAACACATTTTGCAATGTATATATCTGCGGCTAATATATGGTGAAATATTTTTTTCTTCCAAAATTTAGTGGCTGCAGCTTATATACTAGCGCACTATATAGTCCGGAAAATACTCTACTGACTGTTGTATTATTGCTGTATCGTATTTATATTATCAATACTGCATGCAACATTACAATAGTATTGTATTGTTAGGTATGTTGCGATTTCACCCAAATGTTAACTGTGTTTAAACAGACAGGGAGAGGCGGAAATATGGATCTTTTGATAGTAAATGTTGTAGAAACCTGCTCTAGGGTGAAGTTAGTGCACAATGCAGTTCAGATTTTTGGTCACATACAGCACAGCAACAGGATATTTTGCTCCTTAACATCAGACCGTTAAGAAGTAAGTCTCATTCTAACATGTTTTATAAAGCTCATGGAGCAGCAAATCTGACCCCAAGATAAACAAACATAGGAACATCAGGTTTAGTTTGGCAATATGCCACTGATATTAAAAAGCAAAATCAAGACAGACTTTTTTTGCAACGTTGTGCCGTTATTGACAGTGGAAGTATTTAAGATGGTGTCATATTGTGCTGCTTTTTTGTCACATCAGAAGATAATGCCAAGCAATGTTGACAGTTGAAGTTTTACGTTTGAACAATCTTCCCTTGACTTGGCAAACTGAACTTGCAATAACCTTTAAATCTATGTATTGAAATGAGACGCTATACAGCCCACAGGAAACTCTCGCCCCACTGGTTTTAGGCCTGGGTTTTATCACAATGCACAACTTTCCTGCCTCTGCTGTCACTCTTTGTGGAAGCTTTTAGTCTAAGTCATGCATTAGCGACACTTGAAATTACACTATTCTTTGAATGTTTTACCGGTCATCTGAGTTAATGTGGGCAGTCAATCCATCCTGTAAAACTCATTTCTGGTGCAGGGACTTAGTTGAGAAACTACTACTGTATGAACTTTTAAAGCATAAAAAACACCACATAAAATGTACTTAAAAATGACAACTCAACAAAAATAGTCCTTGTTTTATTTCATTGCACTCATGGTCCTCCCAGTCCTGGTGTGACCAGAATTTTGTGGCAACAGTTTGCAAACTTGAAATAGATATGGCTGCCTCATGGGCAGCTCTGAGGTTGCTGACTTGATGACTCTTTGTAACTCGATTTGAATATTATACAATGTACAGTCTGTCTGGCAGTCTGAATGTTATATACATTTGCTTAAAGTCAAACTCCAGATTAGTGCTGCACAATTAATCACGATCACGTTTTTTTTAGCTGACACGATTAAATGAGGGTGAAATAGAGCTAAGGTTGTTAATGTTGTTAATACTAATAATGAACAAAACACATACACTTGTCTTTAAATAAGGTTTCTTTCAGTCTTAGGTTGCTGAACTGTGAGGAAAACAGTGTTTTACCTAACACGATGAATAATTGTGATTAATAATTGTGATGTCTATATTGAAGAAAATAATCATTATTTAGGCCGTAACAATGCAGCCCTACTCCAGATTTTGTTCTTTTACAAGTGACTGAAATTACCAACTGGTATAGATTAAAAGGCAATTTACAAAGGTTAATATTTACAGTACATTTGAAAAGAAAATGATACCTCATTTTGAAAAATAACATTTAAAAAAGCTATAAGTGTTGTCTACCGACAGCTAAAACTGCACAGATGCATTTAATATTAAGTTATTGTTCTAATACCCAAAGACCTTAGAACTAAAGTTGTATGCAAACATGACCCAATAAGTAATTTTTAGAACTTTTCCAAGTACATACATACATTCAGATAGTAGAAGAAGCCCGATTTATGAAGGCTTTTCTTTATAAGCGACCTTTCCGGTTTACGAACCTTTACATCCCGCCAAATATGCCTCTGTGTGCAAACCGTATCTCTGCATACGAACACGTCATTCATTCGTTCAATTATTTTGCATGCTGCCATTTTGAAGGCCCCCTGCGGCACATCCTGTTTACATCCTGTACACACGGCCGCAGTCATTTTGAAGAGGCGAGAGGCTCCCTACGTCTCATCTGGTTTACATACTGTACACACTGGCGCGGCCATTTTGAAGAGCTTCGACAGCGCGCTGCACTTCTGACGTATTTATTTCCACAATTGTCAGACCTTGTGATGGTCAAAGATGTGTCAGCTTGTCATAGATATTACTGTTTGTCATCAGCAATGCTTTAAATGTGTCCAAACTCTCAGTCTCGCTATATAGCTTCGGGTTGCTAAACAACCGCTTTGAGCTAGCGTTTTAGCTAGTTTGCCTTTGGCTTGAGGCACCTTTAGTTCGAGAATTTTTTCAGCGAAGAGGGCTTTGTTCTGCAGCAAGTCTTTAATTGTGATGAAAATGAAAAAAATCACTGCCGGGACACAAGCCGTTGAAGGATCGCCTTACACTGCTAGTTTGTGCTAACGCTAGCGGTGAATATGTGAACCCACTGCTCGTTTATCACTCCGAAACTCTCATAGTGTTAAACAATGCCACAAATGTTAGCCAACACAATGCAAAATGATTTTCCATTTTTGTTGTTTATTGTAACAACATGGTGGTTATCGTTTTGGAGCGCACCAACAAGACTTTTGTGTGTGTTTGCGTGCGTGCTTACTGTAATGTTGTTGTGTTGTTTGGATAAATAAGAGGTTGTTGAGCCCTTGGTATGTTGGTTTGAGAATTACATTACAGTGTCTTCAAAGTGTGCAGTTTTTTACTAAAATATTAACTTTTGTCCAGATTAGCACCATTATTCATGGTTAAATTAATTTTTATGGGGAACTCTGCTGCACCATACAAACTTTTTGGTTTACGAACCATGTTTAAGAACCGTAAAAAAAAAAAATATGTCAAAAGTTATGGTCGGTCTCTTTTAATCAAAGTATGTGAAAATGTAACTCATATAATTATATTATCTAATCATTAACTAGTAATCTTGTTAACTAAAGTGAATTGTGATTTGACAAGATAGTGTGTTCAGTATTGACTGACCCTTGCAAGACATAGTGAAGCTTAACAGAACAACAAACACAAAGGGCTGACATAAATACCACAATCTGACTAAGGTCAGCCCTTCGACGTCAATGATGAACTTTTTACCACAGTGGTATGTGTCATGTTCAAACCGCCCACAAGTTTTTGTAGCCTACATCAAAAGTCCATAGGCAGCTATCGCTGTTGCCACAACAGGGCTTGTACACCACTTGCAAGATTACAGCCAGCATAAATACACCAAGTAGACGCATTTGAGTCCCATGCAAGCATTTATCCTGGTATCTGTTTCTCTTCTCTGCTAATTGAATTGTGAGCTGTCAAGAACAGGAGAAATGGCAGCAAAAAGGAAGAATGTAACCACACAAACAGCTCGAGGACAACGCAGTCTTAATACGGGTTTATTTGGACGTGCTGTTTGAAAGTGTGCTTATTAAATTCACATTCAAATGTTGGTACTACATATGTACATATGTCACATAAACATTCTGTGTTTTAGCATGGACATGGAGAAGCTCACATAATGCTCCGTCCTTGCAAGCTGTTTTATCTGAGCTTACATTTTCTGCCACATTGGACCACATGGCTTTAACACCATCCAAAGCCACCAACCAGCAAGACGACAGCATACGCATGTGTGACCTCTGCAAACTAGAGGCAGAGAGTAAAGTAAATATTCCACATTACATCCTCTGTAGTGACAGTGATTTGCTGCTCACCAAGTACATGTAAACACCCTGTGTTAAAAGTTTACACAGGAAAGACCAGGAAAGCTACAGTATTATCCTATACAATCCAAAAGGTTTTTTTTCCATCCCATCTCTTCCATCAGTAATGCATTTTGATTCTAAAACTGTGGTAAGCGTACCATCTACAGTAGTGGTACACCCCAAGAAGTCTGTAAATGTGTACTGTGTATGGAGTATCGTTGTTGATGTCTGTGCATTGTATGTAATGTTACAGTGGCCAGAATTATTATATATGCTTGTTAAATAAAACCTCTTCTTTGTTTTTAATGAATACATAGCTCTACTACGCTACTGTATTTTAATGTTGGTCGTTATGGTGGTACTTGGAAAGCCAAGTGTCGTTTGAAGTGGTACTTGGTGAGAAAGGCTTGCGAACCACTGCACTAAACAACATAGATGTGCAAATATATATTAGAAACCTCAAAACTTTCATAGTTTTTGCTGGCGAGCAGGAGCAACAACATTTTTCAGTTTATTTTTACTTGTCCCATTATTTATTTGGGTGTCATCTTGATCATCAGCAGATTTTGTGGAGCAAAACGTTTGTTCCTCTTAGGCTAATGAAAAAACTGCACGTGCAGTTCATGCTCACAAGGCTGTTTAATGACAAACTAGGGGTTAATTCACTATACAGTGCAGTGTTTCACACAAAACGTTCATCTTTTTGTGGCAGCGGTGGCATGAACAGGTTGTATCAAAATGACTTTATTTTATAATTTGCATAATTGGCTATGACACATGTATTACATTAAAAATAATAAACATTTAGATATACACATACCTGCCAACTTTTGAAATCAGAAAAACCTAGTAGCCAGGGTCCAGGGGCCACAGGCCCCGGTAGGTCCAGGACAAAGTCCTGGTGGGGGGTTCAGGCCCCGACGCAAAATGATTATTAGCATTCAGACAGGTTAAAATGTTGCTAAAACCATCACTTTTCTATCAGTCACAGTGACTTTTCAAAACAAAAATATTACAGCAAAAATCATATGGGTTGATTGACCTGTTTATTCTGTAAGCTAACTTCAATAGTTTGAAATTATTTTGACAGTTAATGCCAGTTATCCTGTCAACCTTTCACGAGACTTCAATTTGTTAATTGAAAGTATAAACAGTATAAACACTTTTTACAGTAAACAAATGGTAAAACAGTACTAAACAATTCCATTAAAAAAAAATTGGTGTCATTATTAACTTTCTGTCCAAGCTTGTATAATCTACTGCCTTGTTCAATTGTAAAAAATATTCTGTGCCTAAAATTCACATTTCTATCACAATTATCATACTGTAAACATGGTAAGCTAACTTCATTAAAATTAATAGTCCTGTCAATAGCATGGAATTACAATTCAAATGTAGTTTTTTTGTAAGCCTTTCAAAATAATTCAAAATATGAAAAATTAATGAAAATTAATTTAAGCCATCAGACACTTGAAAAGTGGCACATCACATCTCTAATGTAATCATTTTAACTTTTCAACAGAAATAGCACTGCAAAAATATTAAGGACATACTTCTGTATTTTGGTAGTTATGCTGTCAGCATTTAACAAGATTTCTTCAACTTGGACTTGAAAGCATAAATAATATAAACACTTTTAACAGTATAACAGTACTAAACAATTCCAATAGATAACATTGGTGTCATTACCTTTTTGTGGCTAAAATCCAACGGCAACGGCATTAGCAACGGCATTAGACTTGTGTTTTTTTGTCCCAACGTGGTCTTTTACATTGCCAATTCCTCCGTGTCCGATCAAAAAATCTTGTCTGCGCAAGGTGCAATTCGCGTAGTTTTCACCCTTTTTGGAACGGATAATTATTCCCGGATAGGCTTTTGAATATTCTTCACGGAATGACTGCAGTTTTCTTTTCGGTTTAAGACTCGTTTGCGATTTTTCTCCGGCTGATTCCATGATCGTTCGCTCATTTGGAAACAATGGCAACAGGTGCCTAGTGCTTGGCAGCGGTGCTATAAATAGCCTCGCGCATGGCATTCGGAATGGCTCGATAGGAAGTTACGGGAAGCAGTGTCGATTGTCATTGTTGTTACGCGATTTCGTGAATAAAACTTTTAAAAAAAATTATTTTTTTTAATTAATGAAAAAACGTATTTTCTATCACTGCAACCGTAACCCGGAATAGGTTGATGAAAACCGTACTAATTACGGGAAAACCGGAGTAGTTGGCAGGTATGTATACATTTAAAGACAAATCTGTGTTATTTATTAGTATCAACATAGGGTTCGGTTCTTGGCCCTGCACTCTTCAGCAACTACATGCTGCCGCTAGGTGACATCATACGCAAATATGGTGTTAGCTTTCACTGTTATTCTGATGACACCCAACTCTACATGCACCAAAGCTGACCAACATGCCAGATTGTAACCACCTGGAGGCGTGTCTAAATGAAATGAAACAACGGATGTCCAGCAACTTTATGCAACTTAACGCTAAGAAAACGGAAATGCTGATTATTGGTCCTGCTTTGACAACCAAACAATTGCACAAAGTGACTCGGTAAAGAATCTCGGTATTATCTTCGACCCAACTCTCTCATTTGAGTCACACATTAAGAGTTTTACTAAAACAGCCTTCTTTCATCTCCGTAATGTCGCTACAATTCATCCCATTTTGTCCATCACCGACGCTGACATCAGTATTGATGCGTTCGTTACGTCTCGCCTCGATTACTATAACATATTTTTTCCAGGTCTCCCTGTGTCTAGCATTAAAAGATTACAGTTGGTACAATGATTTATTTCCAAACATAAAGTAAAATGATTTTTGAGGTGGAAAACACTGTGCGTCGAACAAGAATTGCATCAGCCCGGGGCCAAATGGAGTCCCATACAAGAACGCACTGGATGTCCTAAGGTTTCTCTGGAGACTCATGAGAACAGCACGGCAGAAGAAGATGGGGCAGGGGGAGTCCTCATCCCAAAGGAGAAGGATGCAGAGAACATCAGCCAATTCTGTCCAATCTCCCTGCTTAACGTTGAGGGCAAAATCTTCTTAAGTGTCATTGCACTGTGGATGGTCGAGTATCTGCAAAGAAACTAGTACATGGATACAGCTGTACAAAAGACAGGAATATCAGGATTCTCCAGGTGCTCAGAACATTCCAGCATGATCTTGCACCAGACCCAAGTGGCAAAGGCGGAGAGAAAGGATCTCCACGTAGTCTTCCTGGACCTTGCCAATGCCTTTGGTTCGGTGCCCCATGAACTCCTGTGGTCTGCCTTTAACTTCTTCCACATACCGGATACCATCACAGCCCTGGTTAAATTCTACTTCCAGGACGTGCAGTTCTGCTTCACCACCTCTGACTTTACCACCTCTTGGCAGCGTTTGGAAGTAGGCATCATGGCGGCATTCACGATGGCAATGGAGGTCATTATCCGAGCCTCAAAGTGGGTGGTAGGAGGTCAGCGGGTAGACTCTGGCTAGCGCCTCCCCCCACTCAGAGCTTACATGGACGACATTACAACGTTGACCACCACTGTCCCATGCACCAAGAGGCTTCTCAGAAAAATGGAATAGAACATCAGTTGGGCCCGTATGAAGATCAAACCATCCAAGTCACGAAGCATCTCAGTTGTGAAGGGAGTGCTCTCGGACCTACAATTCTTCGTCGGCAATGACCCAATCCCAACAGTATCTGAGCAGCCAGTAAAGAGCCTTGGCAGGTGGTATGATGCAAGCCTGAAGGACAAAGACCAGGTGCAACAACTGCGTAAGGATATCAGCAGTGGCCTACAGTTCATCGATAACACCCAACTGCCTGGAAAGTAAAAGCCTGGTGCCAGCAGTTCGGACTCCTACTCAGGATACTGTTGCTCCTCGCAGTTTATGAGGTCCTAATATCAACCGTGGAGAAGTTGGAAAGAGGAGTCACAGACTACATCAAAAAATGGCTCGGAGTTCCACTATGCCTTACCACCGTAGGCCTCTGCGGAAATGGTGTCCTCAAGCTGCCCCTCACCAGTCTCACGGAGGAGTTCAAGTTTGCAAAAACAAGACTCCATATGACACTGAAAGAATCCAGAGACTTAGTAGTGAGCAACAATGCACCGACCTTGGCGACAGGGAGCAAATGGAGAAAAGCCAAAGCAGTGGAAGAAGCAACAGCAGCCCTCAGACATGTTAACATTGTGGGCTATGTCCAGCAAGGAAGAGGAGGCTTTGGGCTAACAGCTACCTGCCCAGCTTGGAGTAAGGCCACAGCACCAGAACGGAGGAAGATGGTGGTGGACGAAGTACGCCACCATGGGGAGGCAGTCTCTCTGGGCAAACAGGGTCAGTGGACGAGATGGGATAGTGTGGAGAGGAGGAAGATCAGGGAAGGGCATGTTGGCCATGGAAGCGAGGCTGTTGAGCTTTGTCATCAGAGCTACATAAAACGTCCTTCCAACACCAGTTAATCTTCACCAGTGGTTCGGCGAAGACCCGGTGTGTGCCCTTTGTTCCATGCCAGCCACCCTAAAGCACATTCTCACAGGGTGAAAAACCAGTCTCACCCAAGGACGTTACACGTGGCGTCACAACCAATTCCTAAAGACCCTTGCGTCCACCCTGGAGGATAAACGAGTTGCCACTAACTCCCTACCACCACCAACAGCCAACCACCAGCAGGCAATTACCTTTGTCCGCAAAGGGGCTAAGGTAGTCAGGAACGGCTCCATACCACCTACACTTCACCCACGACTGGAGGATGCTGGCTGATCTTGGCCGGCAGCTTGCGTTTCTAAACAAGTTACTAAACAAGTTTGACCCGGCAGTAATTCTAAGCATGCACTAATTCTAAGCATGCGCTAATTATTTTGCGAAACGAGTTTGACCCAGCGGTAAAACAAGGCATGCGGATAATATATACCCGGCGGCAATTCAAGGAAATACGGTATGCACGCAGTTGTGTGTATTTGTCCTATGTGTAAAATGACTGCAGATGGAACACACTGTAAATAACTGTTGTTTGGAAGATGTACTTCAACTTAAAAATACACCAAAGCTAAGGATACATGAAAATTATTCAGCCAATTGTATTTGTATGTAAGGGTTAGGGGTTAAAGACACTAAAGGAGCACAGAGCTGATGCAACCAGTTGCCACTTTAGAGGCACTATTTCCACATCCAGCTACAGAGATCAAATACAGTATAATGGGGGGAAAAAGCAATAAATGATAGATGCTAATTTTTCGGAACAGGAAGTGGACACTAAAAACAGGGCAATGGACAGGAACTACACACCAACATAGGAAAAACAATACATAAAGTCGGACCATTCATGACAGTAACCACCCATCAATCAAACGGATTCTAGACGTTTTTAAAGCAGTCCCAAAAGTAACAGAAAAGTCCAAAACTAAGAAAGGTTGGAGGGGGGTCTTGGCCGAGGGTAGTCAGACTGTGCTCCCGCAGAGAAAAGGTCACAGGGAAGGCAACTAGTTTAGGCAATGTGTCTCCATAGCGAGCGGGGGCAAGTCAGGTGGCGGCAAAGAGTGGAACGCCACTGGGTCTGTCCACGTCTTCTGCAGGTGTGGACGACAGGCACCTGGTCGCCTAAGCTGCAGGTGTAGACGATTCAGATGCAGGTGTGGACGACAGGCACGTGGTCGCGTCGGCTGCAGGTATTCATGGCAGGCCGGTGGTCGCGTCTGATGCAGGCAAGGACTGCAGGCAGATGGTGCGCACATCTGCCGCCCGCGTGGAAGGTAGCCGCGGGATCCGCACTTACCTTTCGCAGGCTGAGCACTTCTGCTGCCAGTGTCACCAAAGGTGCACACCCTATGTCCCCGATGTGGAGCTTGAGCGTGAGGTGCACACTTACAGTAGAAGCGGCAATGACGTCACGGGAAGATTCACTACAGGTGAAGAGGGAGATGGTATCTGAAGAGGACCGACCGGAGGCAATGATGTCACAGGAGGAAGAGCAGGCCTCGACCCCGCCAGAAGAGAGACAGGTGACGGCTTTGCCAGAACAGGAAGGAATGGTGGCGGCATCATGAGCGAACCCACGGAAAGGGAAGGAGCAGCAATGACATCCTCCCGAGCAGCCTTGTAGGAACTGGAAAAAGTTGTAGTATCCTGACGACATCGCTGGAACAGGAAGGAGCGGCGAAGCCTTTCTGGGACAGGAAGGTGTATCAACAGCGTCACTGCGGGCAATCTCAATGGAACAGGTGGCAGCAGTGACATCTCAGGCACCTTCACAAGAGCAGGACGGAATGGTGGCGACAGCTTCGGAGCTGACCATAGCCCGTCTGTCAAGGAACAGATTTCAGACGTCTAAAGAACGGCTGTGGGAGCAGGAATGGAACTGGAGGACCTTGTGTCCCAGCGACTCTGGCCACCCCACCAGAACAGATGAAAGGGATGAGTGGAAGGGAGCTTGGAGAATAGCCGAGGAACCAGTCCGCAAAGCAATCAGGCCACAGAGCTTGTCCATCATGGAGACTAATAAGGGCACACCTCCCGTCAGAGGCCTTCTCCCAAGCAGCTATTTTTTTCCACCAGAGAGCCCCGACCCCCACTGATTTATGATCAGAGGCAGGTAAGTCTCCTGATCCTAATCAGAGGCAGGTGAATGCAATCAGCACTCAGTGGCAAAACAATAAGTGAAAAATAAAAATAAAAGGGCTGAACAGGAACTTAACACAAACATAGGGAAAACAATACATAAAGTCAGACCATACATGACAGGTCATAACAACGCCTTTGTCTTTATCTGTATAATGGACTGAGCTTTTTATTATTTTACCAATGGCATTGATTTCCCTAAGTTAAAGTATTTGTACACTTGTGTAATATAGATTATTGAAACTATTTAAAAATAATACTGTACTGTTAATAAAGGCAGTCTAAAGGATATTACACTGGCACAATTGTATTAAATTATTTTCAATGGGAACAGTTGTTTGTAATCTGAACAAGCAAAATATGTGCACAGTGGAAAGAAAGAAAACAGCACCATCTGCATGATATGGATAGGCACTTCCCCTTTTACCTAATGCAGAGTCACCACAGTTTGGACTCAAAAAAGAGTCAACTATGAAGTTAAAACACAACACAGATACGCAGAAAGTGTGATTGAACTAGTTTTTTGTTTTTTTTACACAGTTGTGAAATACAATTAAGAAAAACACAGTCACACAGTAACATGTTGACACGTGTTGTTCAACTTACAGTATTTAGGCTTAAGTTGTATTTTTGGTAGTTCACATACACTTATATGTTTTCCTTTTACATGGGGCCTTTGGGGCCTCAGTGGTTGGGAGGCATCAGTGCAACAGGAAGGTTATACCTGATATGGACATGGGAGCGAGATCACGGACTCAGAGCCATGTAAGGGAACATCTGGTTTTATCATGGAATCAGTGCAAGCTTCTCTCATAAACACAACGGAACGCCTGAGCCTCCTGAGTTCTGGCCAATAACAAGCATGTGAACACAAACGCCATCCATCAGAAGTGATCCATGGTAGGAGGAGTTAACAGGGAAATGGAAGAGAGGGAGAGATAGAGACAATGTGAGACTCCAACAGTGATGATTTAAGTAAATTATTTACAGGACAGTGGGAGAAGAAGCTTTAGAGTTGTCCTTGATGCCTAAATGTCCTCTTCTTGTTCAATGTGTCAATGTGAAGGTAAAGAAAAGTGCAGAATTACTGTAGCTATTTTGATCAAATATTTCTGACCACAATTTTATAGCTGAGAGGATAGTGGTTTTCGCAAACACACTCATCCCTGTGAATGTGTTAATGTGCTTCAACAGCAATAAAGGTCATGTTTCAGGCTTTCCTTTCCTCTTCGCCCAATCAGTGAGTGGGCCTGATCATAGAGGTAAAAGGTCAGAATATTTCCCAGCTGCCAGCATGCACAAAATAACATACAATTTGGTAATTTGGACAGCATTTCATACACAATATAGATACAGATTGGCAAACACATAACTGAATGATAATGAAATATAGGGATGAATATTGTTAGGATTTTAGCGATACCGTTATAGTACCGGTAAGAGTACCGTATTTTTCGGACTATAAGTCGCAGTTTTTTTCATAGTTTGGCCGGGCTCCAGTGCGACTTATATATGTTTTTTTCCTTTTTTATTATGCATTTTGGGCAGGTGCAACTTATACTCCGGTGCGACTTATACTCCGAAAAATACTGTACCAATGAATATGTCCATCCATCCATTTTCTACCGCTTGTTCCTCTTGGGGTCACGGGCCAACACAGATAGAAAGACAACATTCACACTCACATTCACACACTGGGGCCAAATTTAGTGTTTCCAATTAACCTATCCCCGTGCATTTTTTTCCACCGACATTGAATTAACTTGTGGTTTAAACAAATGCGCAAGGTGGCAGCGCGGACAGAAAAAATGTTTGGTGATAATGCACTGCGAGAAACATAAGTAATATGAGAAGCTATGTGATAAACCACCACACAGAAAATATATTTGATGCCAACAAAGCCAAGCATCAATTTGTGAGGTATTTACATTATTAAACAATCCAAGATGGCAGGTTGTGTGTGCGGCTTGAGTGACGTCTTTGTTTGTCCTCACTATATTTTATTTGTTTCATGTTTAGTCTTTTTAGTTTAGTCTTGTAAGTGTTCTTTTTAGTATTCTTATTGGAGTTATCTTAAGTCCTTTTTAATCTTGTTAAGTCTTTTTACAAAAATGTTTGTGTTTTGTGTTTTGATAGGCCAAAAAAAGGTGAGGGTGAAGCTATTTATGTAAAATCCAGATTTAATGCTTCAATTGTTCTTTCCCAGTTAATCAGTAAACAAATGGAATGTTTGGCTCTGGATGTAGAAATAGTAAAATCACTACATATTACTTTGGCTGGGTGTTACAGGCCTCCATCTGCTTCAAAGAAAGCGCTCGAGTCATTAAAACAACTTTTGGACAACTTAAATTACACTGAATTACTTATGTCAGGATATTTTACCTGGGACTGGTTAAATGCAGCTTCTGATTAAATTAAAAGGTTTTGTGATTCTGTTAATTTCTCCCAGTTGGCCAACTTTCCCACCAGACCTAATCCCAAAATTCCAGATAAATCTACCTTGATTGATTTCATTTTAACTAATGTGCCTCAAAAGTTATCTTCCTTGGGTGTTCTGTAATGATTATAGTGATCATTGTTTTATAACTGCATGTGGAA
Organism: Nerophis lumbriciformis; assembly: GCF_033978685.3. Classification (NCBI taxonomy): domain Eukaryota; kingdom Metazoa; phylum Chordata; class Actinopteri; order Syngnathiformes; family Syngnathidae; genus Nerophis; species Nerophis lumbriciformis. The sequence continues at coordinate 24,301,255 of NC_084553.2, forward strand.
ATACTCGGATTCCGAAATGCAAACTTTGTATTGTTTGTAGAAGGAATCTTAAACATTTTAATGAACAATCCTTTCATCGTGATTTGTCTATTGTGGACTGGGAGCATATAAATCGAATACCAAATGTAGAGCTAGCTTGGACATTTTTCAAAGACACGTTCATGCAATGCAAATTATTAATAAACATACACCTTTGAAGAAATACAGAGTGAAGGGATGAGAAAATCCCTGGTTTTATCCAGAACTGGCAGACATCATTCATGAGCAAGGTAAGACAAAGTAACTCTACCACTGATTGGTCATGTTTCAGACCGATTCAAAATTAATGCCCTTCGCTTATCAAAATGGCCAAATCAAAATATGTTTTGTCTGTCTCCCGTGACGCCGAACGGGACAAGCGGTAGAAAATGGATGGATGGATGTCACAAGTGAGAACCTCAATAACCCACAGAAATGTAGGAAAGTGATCAAATCTCTGTCTGTGAATAAAAACACAGCAACTTTTCCCACATTTGTACTTAAATAATCATTGCCAGTTTATGATCGAACTGAAATCTTGAATTGTTTTAACCAGCATTTTTTATTGTCTGGTTTTCTATTTGACTCAAAAGGGACAACTATAGGGAATCCTAATCTCCCATGTTTTCTGGAGATCCTTCTAATGTTGCTCCTTTTACTTGTCTTGAAGTGCATAAAGCTCTAAAAACATTAGACCACAGAAAGCTCCCTGGACCTGACTTGATTGAGCCTTGTTTTCTAAAGATGGCAGCTTTAATCTGTCAGTTAAAATAAAAACAAAGACATTCCATCAGTTTAGAAATCTGGTTTTGTCCTCCCTTTTTTAAAGGGAGGTGATCCAGCAGTTCTTCCTAATTATAGGCCAATATCAAATGTATGTGTCCTATCAAAAATTCTGGAATATCTTGTTTGTGATCAGTTGAAAGAGAACAGGCTACAGGGGGGGGAAAGCACAGCACTATCACTGCTACAATGAAGGTGGTAAATGACATCATTGTAGCGCTTGATAAAAAACATTACTGTGCCTTGCTTTTTATTGATCTCTGTAAAGCTTTTGACAATGTAGACCAGGGGTGTCAAACTCAAATACAGAGTGGGCCAAAATTTAAAACTGAACAAAGCCGCAGGCCAAGGTTGAACAAATTAACCTTTTAATAAAACAAGTTTTGCATTGAATATTGAACAAGCAAGGCTTATATAACTTTATAGTGACATGCAAAATCGAGTTTCAAATAATAATAATAATAATTAAAAAATATCAATGGCATATCAAATAATGATAAATAATGATAAATGGGTTATACTTGTATAGCGCTTTTCTACCTTCAAGGTACTCAAAGCGCTTTGACAGTATTTCAAAATTCACACACTGATGGCGGGAGCTGCCATGCAAGGCGCTAACCAGCACCCATCAGGAGCAAGGGTGAAGTGTCTTGCCCAAGGACACAACGGTCGTGACTAGGATGGTAGAAGGTGGGGATTGAACCCCAGTAACCAACAACACCTCCGATTGCTGGCACGGCCACTCTACCAACTTCGCCACAATTGAACGCCTCTTTTCTATTTGCAGCCTTCTGAGGTAAATATCAACATTAACTTTTTCCACAGGCTAATAAATTAGAAAATAAAATAACAATGAATAAACCAACCATTCAGGACTTTAAACTGCTCAGTTTGCAACACACCGATCTAATCTGATGTGCCCAAGCCAGATACCTGGCATCTTTTCTTGGATGCTAGTTATTGTATATCAATGATCTCAAACAACATTTCTCTGATGCTGATGTGCATTTTTATGCTGACGATACAATTATTTTTTGCTCTGGATCATTTGTTGAACAGGCTGTTGATTCCCAGCAGAAAGCTTTTGTTACTGTGCACAATTCACTTATTTACTAAAAACTGGTTCTCAATGCTGACAAGACAAAACTTATGCTGTTTTCCCAATCATAGGAAGGTGCCTCAAACTCCCCCGGTAGTGTCCACTCTTGAAGGGAATATCATAGAAGTGGTGCATGAATATAAATACCTTGGTGTTTTAATTGAAGACTGCCTCACTTTTAAACTTTTTGATTTATTTTATTTATTCATGTTCAACAGATGATCCAGAGCAATACATAATTGTATCATCAGCATAAAAATGCACATTAGCATCAGAGAAATACAACTAAATAACTTAAACTAAAACTTACATTGGGGTTTTCTTCCGTAATAAGAGATGTTTTTCTTTTGGTGTAAAAAGGCGCCTTGTCCCTGACACATTTTATCTGTGCTAGATTATGGTGATCTTTTTTATATAAATGCTCCTCGTTCCTGTCTTCAGATTGTCGACTCTGTCTACCATGCTGCTTTGAGGTTCATCACAAACGGTAGCGCCATGACACACCACTGTGACTTACACTCTCGGGTGGGATGGCCTTCTCTGTCCACTAGGAGACAGTGTCATTGGTACACTTTTATTTACAAGGCTCTTCTGGGACTATTGCCTAATTACATCTGTACATTGATTATACAGAGAAGTACAGACTCTTATGCTCTGACATCCAACTATCAGCTGTTGCTCTCTGTCCCTTTCGCTCGCACTTAGCTGGGGGAAAAAGCTTTTGCCTATGCAGCTCCTGGTGCTTGGAACATGTTACAAAGAGACTGTAAACTGATTTGTTATCCTTAAATGTTTTTAAATCCAAACAGAGCATTTGAAGCAGCCTCAGTTATCTGTAACTCTTTTGATGTCCATCCTGTCATTTTAATGTGTAATGTAATTGTATGTGTAACTTTGCTGCCTCTTGGCCAGGACTCCCTTGAAAAAGAGGTTTTTAATCTCAATGGGATTTTTTTCCTGGTTAAATAAATAAATAAATTGTCAGCTAATTTTTTCGAGAATCAGCATTTTCCAAAGTGATACATGCTGTCCACTACAGACGACACTGTTTCTCTGAAGTTAAAAGTTGAAAGACACTAACATGAACATTATTGTTCATTTGTTACACTCTTTATATTGTCAATTTAAAGACATTTACCTAAAAGTATATTTAAAAATAAAAAAATAAAATAAAAATTAAAAAAATATATGTATATACATATATACGTATATGTTTGTGGTAATAATATGATTAAAACATTTGTTCAATTACAGTAAGTGTGTTTATCCTAAACTTTCTTGCCACTTCATTTTATGCACTATAACTTCTGTAAGTCTTTTTGGGGGGGGGACATATACCACAATAATATCATACCGTGGGCTTAATACAGTGTTGATATCGTACCGTAAGATTCTTATACCGTTAAATCCCTAATAAATGGCACTATATTTTTTCCGGAAATTGAATTTAGACAAAGTCAAACCCAAATATGCATGTCAAGTTGTTTTATTGAAACAAACACTTAACATGAGTAAAATTCTGGACTTTTTAAAGTTTCAGGCATACATAGATGCACAGATAAATAAATAAATAATAAATAATAAAACAAAAAAAAACATTGCATATAAAATAAGAATAGTAAAGTATCATTTTTGATCTTCTTTAAAACAAACCTTTAGCTGTGCTCAAATCCAAAACAAAAACACAAAATAACAAAATATTAAAACTAAGCACCTGGTTTAAAAGGACATTTTCAACATCAGCAGCAACTTGAAAATAAATGACCTGTAACAACAGTGGTTTTTTGCCCAACTTTTTTAGAAGACCATTGTTTCCTTAAAATTTTAAGCCAGAAACACCAAGCTGTCAACTGCAGGATGCTGGGTGGCAGGTGACAATATTACCAATGCAGCTACACACCCTTTTAGAATGTGTATGCATGTGTTGTGGCAGTGCTTCATGAGCAAACTATTCGTAACTGGGAAGCTCATATAAGAAGCTTTTATAAACTTTTTTTTCATACCGTTGCAACTGGAAACATCTATTAACACAAAGTGTGCTTTTTGGCAAAATGTCTTCTCCATCCTTTTCAAAACCATATCTCTCTATCTGATTTGATAGAATCACGTAAATTGCAACTGCTGTCATGAACGTGTGTCCACCGAGTGATGCCGAGTGTTGCCAAGGCTCGAGTTAAGCGGAAACGATAGCTGGCATTTCTGCCGCGGATTATTTTTGTATTGAGAGCAAAATCTGGGGAAAAACGAGATTGGCAAGACAGAAGAGAAGGGAGAAAAGGGAAAAGGAGGACAACTTCTGTGATTTCTCTGCAAAAACCGGAAGGTTGACTGGTATGCTTCACACACTTCTCGTACTGGAGTTTGTGTCAAGTGAGCGCGGCTCCTACCCCGCCTCACTCTTCTGCATAGAGGAGGAGAGACGCTGCACTCAGCGCAGACAGGATGAGCAGAGAGACTTCCGCGTCAAGACATTAAGAATTACATTTATCAGTATGGCGGCATTATCTCAAATAAATAATTATTTCTAATATACACCAATATACTTTGAAATACAGGTATATTGCCCAGCCCTAGTGCAGATAATGTGATATCTTATTAAACTAAACTAAAACTAGTGCATCTAGGGCATGCAAAGAAAACACAACCAGTGAGTAGTGTAGCCACAAAACTAAGAAGCAAAGGACAGGGCTGGCATATGAATCATCCTGATTGGCAACCAGGAAAAAGTGTGTCCTAATTGCCAACCAGGGACAGGTGAGGACGCCAGCACCCAGACTAGAAAATAGCGGGGGAAAAAGGTAAACAGGAAATGGAAACCTAAATAAGAGTGCTGGGCAGGATAATAAATAAATAATTAAACAAAACACAGAAACATAAGAAAGCAAGTTCCGAACCTGTCATGAAGGAAGCGCTATTGTGTACTTTATCCACTTTCTAAATATACACTGTAATTCTCCACTTCTCTAGGGTAATAAATGCCATTTATCACATACTGCACAACTATGTAACAAAGGAGTGGGGGAGGACACAAATGTTATAGCCACATTAGAAGTAGGGGTGTAACAATTTGTTTTAACAACGGTTCGATTCGATAATTGTGATTGCCGACACAATTCAGGAAGGATCTCACTTTTTTAAGAACAATTCGATACGAAACGATTCAGTGAGATTCGATTCAATATATTTTAAGAAAACAATTCAAACACTGACTGCAAAATAAATACTGGACACTGCAGGTGAAGTTTCCTATATTCCTGTTATTTCTTGCAAAGGAATGAGGTATAAATGAATTACGGACATATACAAGCAAGTAAAAAACAATTAATGGCCGATGCATTCACATATTGCAACAAACTCTTTAGGTTGAATTAACAAGAGGAAACCTGTTTTGCTCACATTTTTAATATTTAAGCTAATTTCGATAAAACTACAGTAACCAAGATTTAAACAGTAGATTTACCTGCTAAATAATGTTCCCCGATGTGGCCATACAGTATCTGTTCGTCGCCGATGATGGACAACGTCCTAGGTGTGCAGAAGCATGTATGCCCCCTCATCCCTGTTGATGATGTTAGTCCCTCGCTTCCTAATTTTCATAGCCTCCTTGATCCATCTCTTGTATTTATTTGTTTCTAATGAAATTACTTCTCCTTGGCTGCCAGTTGCGTGTTCAGTGTCACACTTCATGTTGTTGTGTTCCGGAAGTTGCTTCGTAGCCTCACTTGCTCCGCTGTCACTTCCGGTGTGGCAGTCGCGTCTTTTCTGGCTTCAAGTTGCCTTTAAATTATTGTGTTGCGTCGTTTGTATTTGTTATGGCTTTTGAAATCCTACTGTGGCTGAAAGCTGTTGTGTTGTAGATAATCATATTGTCCTGTTGCGTTTGCATTTGTTGTGACCTTTCTCAGCCATTGTAGCCATCAGTCATTTTGTTTTGATGACGTCGTAGATGGGCAAAATAGACTTAATGTTTAACAACCTTATTTTTAAAAGTGTAAAACTTTATATAAAGCCTGCCATTCTTAAATCCAATGCTTTCCTTTTTTGTAGTATCGATAAAATCGACCGATTCCCTTTTAAAACGGTCTTGGATTGAAACCTATCTTCCGGCAGGCAGACTTGCGAAGCACAGACCAATATACCGGTACTTAAAATTTAAGAATATAAAGCTGTCCTTTGTGAAGTGGTGGGGACATTCAATTTGAATTGCCTTCAATGCCAAACAGGACAGAAAAGTCCTTATGTTTTTGAAGGGCGTAAAAACGTTTTGGATTCATATTTTTGTATTACTTTTTTGGTCACATTTCTCAATAAACTTTAGTTGTAAAAAAATATATATATATCAAAAATGTTATGCTTTTTGTTTTAATTTTTACCATTATAAAGGTCAGATAATGTCACAGGTTTAAATCGGTAAAATAACTCATGTTATGCAAATTTATACTGTGGCATCGTTTGATCAAAATGTCTTCAAAGGTTTAAAATCATTTAAAAAAATATTGCATGTTTGGTATTTTTGTTAGTTTTTTGTCAGTCAGTCTGTTTCAGTTTATTTCGAACATGCATACAATACAATTACAATGCAATGCATCACATATTTCAAGTTGTTTCATTACAGCACGTCCAAAAAGGAGTAGGAAGAAGCACATCTTATTTAATCCTACCCTTTTTTATAACACAGCAGTTTTATCCCATTTCTTTGTTGTGTTTGTATCAGCACAGTGAATAAATAAATACGTAACTAAAAAAATATATCATAAGTCAGTAAACAAAAAATAAATACAAAAATATTAGACAAACATATACACAAAAATGTAAGTTCTCATAAATAAATAGTTAAGTGATTTATGGTTCACCTAGGAAATTAACGAGATTATTGTTTTTCTTTTTCTTTTTTTAAAGGTTCAAGATGTTTATCATAGTTCTTCTTTTTTATATTTTGTAAACACTTATTATGAACAGTTGCTTAAAATGGATCAGATTAGTGTTTTGTTTTTTTTATTATTTCCTTGCTTAATCCATTCTATAGTTTAATTCTACATACGGATATGACAGAGGTTTTAAGTGTTGTACGTGCATACACATTTTAGATGGATAGATTTTCCTCTAAGGTGATATGTCTCCTCTTTTGTTGAGAAGAATTGTTGTACATTCTTGGGTAGCGAGTTATAGTACTTTGTACATAATTTTATCTGTGTGCAATAGCACCAAGATGTTGAATTTCAAAATTTTTGACTAAATAAATAAAGGGTTTGTATGTTCCCTATATCCACATGATGTATTAGTCTAATTGATCTTTTATTGTAACACCGTGAGTGAATGAAGCGCAAATGTGTTTGACTGAGAGATGTGAGCAAATAAAATGTTTACAAAAAATTATACAAAATGTTTTTATGCCCTTTGAAAAATGAAAGACTTGTGTCCTGTTTGGCTTTGTGTATTGTGAAATAAGTGCCAGTGTATCAGGCACCTGGGAAATAAATGGACATTGAAATGTTCAATTTAACATGACAAAAACCCACTTAGGAAAAATCATGTATAGTATAATGGAGTAATACAACAAAAAAATCACAAAAATACAATAGAAATGTACTGAAAGGACAAAAAAATAACCCCTTGTCCCAAGAGGGTTAATCAAATGGGGTGAATTAAAGTTGGTATCATGTCCATTAGGAAGAAGGTTGTTGTTGTTTGTTTTTAATTAACAACTGAAAACTTTAAAAAACAGATCGTTTTAGTGCCTCTTCTTTCAGAAGTGGGGCAAAAAAATGAAAATGATGGAGTTTTTGTAAGTTTGGTGCTCCAAAAAATGGCTCGGAGACATACAGTACCACTGAAAATGGAAGAGAGGTAATGTTATGTGTGGTGGGGGAAGGCAAAAACACAGGTGAACAATAACAGGCAGCCAGAGAGCAAACTTTGCCGGATAGGGTAGATAACAAGGCTGAAGCTTTCCTTCGTCTCACACACAAAATCTAATCAGTAAAATCTCTCTCACATTATGTGAAGGGAGGCTATGAATGTGTGTAGGGGGGCGGAGGGGCATTTGAGGTTGTGTGTGTAGCTGTGCACTGGGGGAAGGGTGGCCAGGCCAGACAGTGACAGACTAAAGAAAAGGTGGGGGAAAAAAATATTTTTATCATAAATATTTCCATCTAAACTTTACCATTCCTTTCATTTGGTCAGTGCAGCTATTGCGGTAATGGGAAATGGCAAATACACTGGTTGCAGTTTGCGCTTCACAGTTTTTGCCCTTTTCAGTGAGATCTGCCGTCAGCTGCTAAACACACACAAGCCCTCCTCTGTAGCTGCGGCTGACGTCAACCGTCGCTTGGCAACAGCCTTTTGGTGTAAAAGCAGCGGCGCTGACACCATTTCAAAAGAGGCACACAGAGAAAAACAGAAAAGAAAATTCTGAGAAAATGAGAAACAGACCGACAGGGGATGAAAGACAGAGAAAAGTCACAAGGCGGATTATTGTGTACTAAAGTGGCAAAATTGCTGTGTAATAGTTGGATTAAACAGTAAAGCAAAGTGACATAATAATCGTTGGAAATGCCTTACAAAGTGAAATCATCGGTTTTGTCTAACCCTTGAAATGATCATACAGTCGTCTTATATCATGTTAGGTCATCTGGTGACTATTAACAGGCAGTGAATGCTTCCAGTATAGTGCTCAATGACGGTATGAAAAAACCCTTTACTCCATACTTTTCCTTCTTTCTGTCACTTGGTTGAGCAAACACTCAGTCCATGCAAGGTTCAACAGCCTTGTTGTGAGCTACCAGAACAGTCCCCACTGTGGGACCTCTTTGTGCTATCACAAACATGTAAGACAAGTACTTAAATGCCTGATTGTGTCGCTCTGGAAACACGATGTCATCACTTATTGGTCATTTGATTTTAAAGTGTGCTGTTAAATTACATTCAAAAAAACTTTGACGCTGACAATGCTGCATTCCTCTCTCTACAGACCAAAAATATGTGCCTCAACAATGCACAAACCCTGCCAAAAGCAACCTATTTACATTATTATAAAACAAGCAGATTGGTGAGGCCATGGGAATACACTGAGGACATCTCACAGCAAATACAGCTCAACATAAACTAATTCATAGATGTAATAATGAAAAATAACATGTTAAATAAAGCAACAACATTAAAAGTGTTATTAATATGCTGTGAAGATTGTTCTGACAGTGCCTCCTCAGACACCAGGGTCATTATGGCCTGCTTCTGCTGGACCTATCATGAAAACTAAAGAGCTGCAAGCTAATTGCTGGTGATTGTGACGCACACCAGTCTCCAGGGCAACGAGAGTTTTGGAGTACCCGCTCCAGCATTTCCTCATCTGTTTGCACTCACACCAGCAGGCTGACAATGCAGTCACTGCATCCTGTTTTACTCCACAGTCGGCCAAACACGACATCTCACAACATTTAACTTTTTGACAAGGACCTAATGTGAAACAGTTTTACACATAAATACACACATATTTATTAAGGACAGAGGGATCACTTGTACATACTGATTCAACTTTTGATTTGTGACACACACTGTCGGTGCGTCTCCATGCACTAAATTAATCCAATTTCTCAAATAGTTCAACTCTAAATAAGCCTCCTACAGCACATGGAAACACCTTAATCCGATGTTGTTCGGTTTTTGAAAAGTTGGACTAACACACTAACACATTATGCGATTGGAAACCAGCTCTCTCCAGTGGGAGTGTGCGGCCGTAGAGGACCTTTCGTATTGTGCATGCGCCAGTCTCAACGCACGGGATACAACCCGGAAGCAGATAACATAAAAAAAAAAACGTAGCAACAATTGTCATGAAGAGGATACTTTTTATTTGCTTAACATTTTGAAATGCATTGATGGTAGAAAAAAAGAAAGAGATTTACTGAGGAAGGTAGGTAATGCAAAATGCCGGCTTAATTTGGACTCTCGAACAAAATAGGAATTAGATGAAAGATAATGAAGCAGGTATATTTAAGGCAAATAATAAAGCGTACACAAACCTCTTCATGCTGCTTTTGTGCACTCCAAACTGATTAGCAATAACTCTGTATTCTGCATAACTGGCAAGATAGTCCAGAAAAAGGGTGTCAAACTCTGGCCCGTGGGCCAAAATTGGCCCGCCGTGTAATTTCACTTGGCCCTTGAGGCGTTATCAAATTAACACTAGAGCTAGCCCGCCGATTATATACAGCGGCGGTGACGCGGTAACACCGCATTCACCGCTAATTCTCATAATAACCATGCTAACCCTCCTGGGAGACTCTCAAATTTCAGTGCCCCTCCCGAAAATCATCACATCCGCTTTTCACCCAGTCCAACGAGTGCTGGCCCAGTCACATAATATGTGCGGCTTCTGCACGCACACTGATACAGGTTACACTGAGGGTGGCCGTATAAACAACCTTAACAGTGTTAGAAATATACGCCACACTGTGAACCCACACCAAACAAGAATGACAAACACATTTCGGGAGAACATCCGCACCGTAATACAACATAAACACAACAGAACAAATACCCAGAACCCTTTGCAGCACTAACTCTTCCGGGACGCTACAAGGTGTGTGTGTGGGGGGGGGGGGGGTTGGGGGGGACTTTGTAGCGTCCCGGAAGAGTTAGTGCTGCAAAGGGTTCTGGGTATTTGTTTTGTTGTGTTTATGTTGTGTTACGGTGCGGATGTTCTCCCAAAATGTGTTTGTCATTCTTGTTTGGTGTGGATTCACAGTGTGCCGTATATTTCTAACAGTGTTAAAGTTTTTTATACGGCCACCTTCAGTGTAACCTGTATCGCTGTTGATCAAATATGCGTTGCATTCACGTGTGTGTGCGTACAGAAGTCGCACATATCTTGTGACTGGGCTGGCACGTTGTTAGAATGGATGAAAAGCGGACGTGACGACATCTCGTAGAGGACGTTAAAGGCAGTGCCTTTAAGGCACGCCCCCAAGACTGTGGTCCGGGTGGACTACGACATATAATGACTGATGAACACCTTCGTTCGATAATGAAGGTTGCCTCAGCTCAAAGCCTGAGCCCCGACATTAATGAACTAGCATCCAAGAAAAGATGCCAGGTATCTGGCTAGGGCACATCAAATTAGATCAGTATGTTGCAAACTGAACAGTTTAAAGTCCTGAATGGTTGGTTTATTCATTGTTATTTTATATTCAAATTTATTAGCCTGTGGAAAAAGTTAATATTGATATTTACCTCAGAAGACTGCAAATAGAAAAGAAACATTACATTTTTATTTAAATTGTATTTGATATGCCATTGATATTTTTTAATTATTATTATTATTATTTGAAACTCTATTTTGCATGTCACTATAAAGTTATATAAGCCTTGCTTGTTCAATATTCAATGCAAAGCTTGTTTGGGTCCCTATCAAAAGGTTAATTTGTTTAACCTTGGCCCGCAGCTTTGTTCAGTTTTAAATTTTGGCCTACTCTGTATTTGAGTTTGACACCCCTGGTCCAGAACATTGCAAACTTCATTCAAACTTCAAAGATGGGAAGTCCTCAAAGGCTTATGTTGAAAGTGTAATTATTTATAGATTATATGCTATCTGTTGTTGTATTCCCTAACTTTTAGTGACCTGAACATAAGATGGACTGTATATACTTTTTTTGTTTTTGTTTTTAAAATGTAATTTAGTTTATAGATTATATGCAATCTGTTGTGTTCCAAAATTTTCAGTTTTTTTTTTGTTTGTTTGTTTGTTTGTTTTCTCAGTGTACATGAATGAAGGTGTGTGTTGCTGGACCCGACTTGGACATTATCTGGACTGGACCTGGTTTAAAAAAAAAAAAAAAAAAAACTTTAAACAAAGCTAATTTCATTTACAACCAGGTCTGGTGAAGATAAGGTCCTTTCTTTCCTTTTTTTATTTATTTATTTATTTATTTTATTTTTATTTTTTTATAGATAAGATAAATAAATATTTTCTTGGATAAAAAGGAAAGTAAACAATATAAAAATAATTACATAAGGGAGAAAAGAGAAAGAAAAAATAGTAATTAAATGAAAATGTTAGTGGACCAGCAGCACAAACAATCAAGTGTGCTTCAGGGACTGTGTTGTGTCCCTTGCAGAAGTGTTGTCCATGTTGTGGAAACCAGAGTATTGTTGGCAGAAAGAAACAACCCCTTTTGTGTGAGTGGGTGTGTGTGAGTGTGAATAGGTGAGGGAGGGTTGTTTTTTTTTTCTGGGTCGATGCACTAGTTGAAAGTGTATCGTGTGTTTTTTTCTATGTTGATTTAATAAAATAAAATAAAAAATAAAAAAATAAAATAAAAAAAAAAACTTCATTTGGAACAATATCGACCGTAGTACGAACGGTCTTTTCCTTTGGATTTAAAACTCCTTCCATCAATTAACAGAGCCTTATAAATGAACTCCGGAGACATTGAAAAGTGTTGTTTTAATGATTCTTCGACTGAAAATTCCTTCAAAAAAAACCTCTCCCGCTGGTCTATATTTGCTTCGGACTTGCATGCGCCCTGACACATTCTTGGTAGTAATGTCATGTTCGTAGCGCAGACCAGGGTCTTTTCTTGATGCGGCTTGCTACTTAACATCAACATTGCCATTACAGACGTAATCTTTGTAATCTGTGCCAACATTACAGAAGACATCACTGAAAACAAGTTATACTGATCTGCAGATGGCTAGTGAGACGTCATAAGTCAACCAGAAAAGGAATTAATTTGACCGTGCTAAAATGAAATCAGTGCCCCCCAGTGTACGGGAGCCATCCACTCCAAGACCTTCTTGGTAATAGTGTCATGTTTGTGGCGCAATCTCAGATTATTTCTTGATACTGTCTGCTACTTAACATCAGCATAGCCATTACAGATGTGATATGTGTAATCTGTGCCAATATTACAGCAGACATCAGGTACAACAAGAACTGTACTGTTGACCTGTAAGGAGCCGCAGATGCTTTGTTTTGGTGTAATGTCATAGGTCAACCGGAAAAACAATACATTCATCTGTGCTCCAAGTGTACGAGAGGCACACAGCGTATGCAGGGGTGTCAAATTCAATTAAACTTAGGGGCCACATGGAGGAAAATCTATTCCCAAGTGGGCCGGACTGGTAATATCATGGCATGATAACTTAAAAAATAATGACAACTTCAGATTGTTTATTTGTTTAAATGAGACAGAACACATTCCGAAAATTTACAATTCATCATGGGTTTTTTTACACTTAAATGTTGCAGTTAGTATTCTCTCTTTATGTGCCGTTATTTGTACTTCCCGAATAAATAATGTGATAATGTTCATCAGTCAAATAGGTGGAATTGAGTCTGGCAGTTTTTAAATGCACCCATTGGTGTTCATGTTTAATCTTTTAGAATGTGAAATAAATAATAGTATCAAAATCAAAATACAGCATGTTATTATTGTAATTTACTTATTTTCCTCAACTGATGTAATAACATCATGTGGTTTATTCTGTATTCTGTAGCATCATCTACAACAAAACCTGTGAACTTGCACTCATTTCAATAATCACACATGAAGTTAGAAGGGGATACATATTATTTCAGCACATTTTGTAGACTATCACTAATATGCAGCGTAAGTACGTAGTGTCCAAACAGAAGCGTTGCCTCTATCTTAACACAGCGCATAGCTCCGGCCCCTCTGAAGTCATTTGCGCTCTTGTTACAATGGAAACAAAACAATTACTATTGCAACATCTAGTGGACAAATTTAGAAGAGCAGTTTCTTTTATTCAAAAATGTTAGCCCATTTTTATACTTGTCAAACTCACATACGTTTTACACCCCTGCATTAGAGAGTGTGCATGGGAACTGCGACTTCACATGTAGGTGTGAAAATATCAAAAAACAAGCTATTTTAGAAATCAGACAACCGTATTGCCCGGACGATAGAGCGCACCCGTAAAATAGCCACACCCGCTAAATTTTAGGGAAAAAATATGTTCCCCATATATTAGCCGCACCAGACTATACGTCGCATATATATATATATATATATATATATATATATATATATATATATATATATATATATATATATATATATATATATATATAGGGATGTCCCGATCCGATATTTGGATCAGATCGGCCGCCGATATTTGCCAAAAAATGCGTATCGGCAAGGTATGGGAAAATGCCGATCCAGATCCAGTTTTTAAAAAAAACTCCGGTCCGTGTTTTCCAACGCACCGATTTAAATAATACATTCCACTTTTCTGCTGCTCCCTATTTTCCGTTCCGCATTTTCCAGCACACCTTCAACACATCCACAGGCCTGTGGATTCTCACGCAGTTGCTTTTAGCTGCGGACATTACACAACAGTCTCTTCTCACTCTTTCCCGTGTCTCCTTCTCACAGACAGCAAGGGCACCTTCTTACACACGTCACATGCTGTCACGTCATACGTCACATATGGATACGTCGTCCTTGAGCCGAGAGGTAGCAGCATGGCTAACGTTAGCTGTGATGCTAGCGCACGGCAAATCTATGCCACGCACAAAATCAAATAAAAAAATAAGCGCATAACAATTTTCGACACATGGACACGACAGAGAAAACAGTTTTCGTCATCATTGTTCAAATATTATAACGTCTGTCGAGACGCTTATCTCCCACACCATCAAAATGCTGAGGCAAACATTTCCAGATCAACACCGTATGAAAAAAATAGTGATTTTTTTTTGTTGTGATTTCCCTCTCTGCATGAAAGTTTAAAAGTAGCATATATTAATGCAGTATGAAGAAGAATGTTTTAATGTAGACACATAGAATCATCATACTGCTGTGATTATATGCATCAAGTGTTCATTCAAGGCTAAGGCAAAATATCCACATATATATTGTGTATCGCGATATGGCCTTAAAATATCGCAATATTTAAAAAAGGCCATATCGCCCAGCCCTAGTTCAATGATGCCATTTCTGTTTGTCATGTATAATTGTGTCTATTTTGTGTTTATCCTTGAATAAACAGGTCAGTTTCTTGTTACCAACCATTGTGTATTATTCAAACTCAGCTGGCTAGTTGTTATCAAGAGTACTAAAACCCTTTTCAACATGATTCTGACAACTAAGTAGGCTAAATAACTTTAAACTTTAATACATGCTCGGATAGGCCAGTATTGGTATCGGTCAGTATCGGATCGGAAGTGCAAAAACAATATCGGTATCGATCGGAAGTGCAAAAACCTGGATCGGTATCGGATCGGAAGTGCAAAAACCTGGATCGGGACATCCCTATATATATATATATATATATATATATATATATATATATATATATATATATATATATATATATATATATATATATATATATATATATATGTTGCGAAATGCGTTATTTACAAAAAAAGGTTATGTAAATGTTTATTTACATGCACATACCATAGTTGATTCCAAATGGTATGTGATTCCAATGCCACTTCTGTTTGGCGGCATACAAACACAAGATTTAAGTCACGATAACAACACAACACGTGGCGAAGTTGGTAGAGTGGCCGTGCCAGCAATCGGAGGGTTGCTGGTTACTGGGGTTCAATCCCCACTTTCTACCATCCTAGTCACGTCCGTTGTGTCCTTGGACAAGACACTTCACACTTGCTCCTGATGGGTGCTGGTTAGCTCCCGCCATCAGTGTGTGAGTGTGTGTGTGAATAGGTGAATGTGGAAATACTGTCAAAGCGCTTTGAGTACCTTGAAGGTAGAAAAGCGCTATACAAGTATAACCAATTATCATTAACACTCATGCAGTCGGTGCAAAGACTTGTGGAATTAATTTTCCCACAATTAGAACTAAAATTTTGTTTGGGTATTGTACAAAAAGATATGCATTTGATTGTTGATTATTTCAACTGGGAGGAATTGATTGTAGCTTGATGCATTATTTGGCTGCAACCAGCAGAGGCACCGCTTGTTCAGGCTCAGCTAGTTTGAATCTTAAGAAGAACGTGATCTTAGCTATTGGAATGCTAGTACATTACTCCTCCTTTTTCTTGTAAAAGTATGTGCACGCCATTGCCGATTAATGCCTTTCAATGCCCATCACCAACAATATTCTTGTATTTATTATTTTTTGTATTGTATTTATTTCCATATAAAGTGAGCAGCCAAGTCCTGTAAGTTAATAAAATCACCTACATTATGGTAAATAAACTGCATTTCTTAATATCTTAAATATCATTATCAAGTATCATTGTTAATTATTAGAACAAAGCTAAACATGTTACACACTGAGAGCAAGTAAGGAGCAGGAATGCTAATTGCTCAGCTCATCGCTAAGCTATCTTGAAACAACACCAATAAGTAAATGCTTAGTAAAATTTAAGAAGTGTAGATGGGACCATGTTACAGAAAAAAAAAGCAGCTATAACTAGGAAATTAACAAGTAAATTTAATAATAAGAGTCAGGGCTTTAGAGAGAGGATTATATAACAACAACTGTTGGTTTGTTACACAGGACATAAGGAGACTGCAGATCGATCCATAAATTAGTGGTGTCAACACAAGGTAGTATTAGTACATGATCCGATACTAGAATGATTAGATCAATATGTTATTTCTCCATATCATTTTGGACTTTGCGGGCATAAATGATTTCAATAATTAATTTATTTGAGTGGTTATTGTGTACTATTGACTTTGTTTTGCTCAAACAATTGCATGTAATAAAAGGAGTATAAGGAACAAGTTAAAATATTGTGCTGATATTGTTAAATTGCCAATAGCACTCACCATAAAGAAATTGAAAAATGTACAGTTAATACATGTGATCGGTATCGGTCGATCTCACTCGTGAATGAACGGAATCAGCAGCATAAATCCTTGATCGAAACATCGCAAGTTATTTTTATATTCATATAAAAAATCTGGTATACCAGAGATGGGCCGACAAAACAATATGAATATAAATCGCGATAGACATGTAATCGATATCAATAAAAAATGCGTTCAATAAAATGTTTGATATATTCTATATATTTTTCAGGGGTCGGAAAAAACTGGAAAGAATGAGGCCTGGTTGGTTGCATGAACAAATGCAGTCGTGGTCTGGTAACACAACAAAACAGCCAATCACATAACAGTATAAACTATCAAGTTGGGTTGCACCATCTTGCTGTTTAGCTGTTGATTCTCTGCATGGAGTGAGAAGAGAAAGTAAAAATGAGTACTGCAGAGAGCATAGAAATTGCTGATAAAACAGCAAAAGTCACCTCAACAGTATGACAGTTGTTGGGATTTTTTTTCAAACGGACCGCAGTCCTTTGCCGCGCTCACCTTTTCTTTTCAACCCTCATCCCTTCTCTATTTGGATGTACGGAAACAACAGGTACACTAAAGTGCAGGACTGTATTAAAAAAATAAATAACAAAACACAACAAATGTGCTACTTTCAAATGAAAATTTGGTCAAATAATACTTAAATAATGATTACTGCATAACAAATTAATTTCCATATTTAAATAAGAATAACAGATAAATGTTACACAGACCACATAACTTCCTGGCAGTAAACCTACAAAACATTGTTTTTCTCAGGCTTCTGTATGTTTACATTTTCACACTGTACTATTTTAATACACTTTATCAAGCATTTCTTACGTATTACTTATTTTTTCACCTTCATTTAAAGAGGGTATTGCTAAGTGTTTGTTGGGATTTTAGAATTTTGTTTCTATTGTTTGAGTTTTTTCCTTGTTTTTATTTTGACATTTCCTTTTACTTTCTACCTTGAGAGCTGAGGGGATTATAATCAGAGGAAGGTTACATTTAAAATACAAATGTTAACATTTAATAAATATTTCTCCTGGTCTATATATTCCACAGGTCATAAAAATTTCAATAATTATCGTTATCGCCCAAAAAAACGTATATCAAGATACAGTTTTTTGCCATATTGCCCAGCCTTATGGTTTAATGCAACAAAAAGCAACTAACAGGGCTTCTTTTATATTCATTGATGAAACCACCATTTTGTGTGGGAAGTGGACCACTCACAAAGATCAATAAACACACTCAAAAGGTCTCATCTGTTCAGACAGAGTCACAGGGGGACACACAGGACAAAAATAGTTAATAAGTAAGTAGCAAAGTTGGATACATTTTGATATTTTACACTAATTAATTCCAGGCCCACTACAAGATAATCATTAGAGAGATTAAAATTACATAACTGGTGCAAAAAACTTACCAATCCAATCAACAATGTCCCCATAAAATGCATTGAGCATTTATCAAATCATTTCAAACACAACAATTGGACAATTTATTGATACATATTCTACACTGGGCAGCATATACCGGTAGGTTCTTAGGATGGACATTTCCTGCGTCACTTCTCCCCGCTGCAGGCACACACACTATGTTATACAGGATGATTAATACGACCTGGCATTTTTTTTGTCTTCGTTATAATCAGCCGGTGTTACGTCACCCGGCTGTGACGTCAATGTTATATCATTCCACCCGGCTTTACAGCAAGCGAACGTGACAGCTGAGAGCTGCTCTGTGTTTTCAGCGTTCTCCCCTTCCAGCAATTCCTTCCACAGCTTGCTCCTCGCTTCTACCCCGCTGTCGAGGACGGGGGACTTAGTTAAGTGTATTATTTATCCTTGCTCGCCCTCTTTGCACTGGAAACCACACAAAAAGAGGGCCCTCACACTGTATTCACCACTGCATTGACGGTGCTGCAAAGGAAGTTTTGCAGTCGTCAAGTAGTGTTTTGAAAAAAGCAAATACAAAACATTAACCTTATTTTAATTTTTTATTTGTATGCCATTAACTCAGAATGAATGTATGACATACAAAAATACATTTACATTCTATGATGTGTATTTGTTTTTTTCTCCATTTTAAAGCATTTTCTTGTACTTTCCAAAAGCTGCCTTTATTATTTGTCACCTTTGTACTACTACAAAGCAAAAACAAAACATCAACCTTATTTTAATTTTTTTATTTTTATGCTATTAACTCAAAATGAATGTATGACATACAAAAATA
Organism: Nerophis lumbriciformis; assembly: GCF_033978685.3. NCBI lineage: Eukaryota > Metazoa > Chordata > Actinopteri > Syngnathiformes > Syngnathidae > Nerophis > Nerophis lumbriciformis. Next base: position 24,320,191 of record NC_084553.2, read on the forward strand.
CATTTACATTCTATGATGTGTCTTTGTTTTTTCTCCATTTCAAAGCATTATATTGTACTTTCAAAAGCTGCCTTTATTATTTGTCACCTTTGTACTACTACTCATAACAGAACAACAAGAAAAGATTCAAACAATTAGACTACATTGAAAAGAAACATAACCGTGATTGTTTTGCTGGACAAATTAATCATCTCTGTTAGAAAACATTAGCATGGTTCAGTGTAGAGAAATTATTACAACTGAGAAAAACAATTAATATCGCAGTTTGTCTTACTTGTTACTCTCAAGCAAATCTTGGCGAGAATTAAAACAAAAAAGTGACAGCTCAGTGCAATAAAGTGAATCATGACTCATTTTTAGAAACTTTTGAGAACTTAAACTGTTAGTTAAAAAAGTTGAAGTATATAAATATCTGTATTTGCAGAGGTAAACGTGAACAGATTCAATGATTTCCAACACTTTCATTTATAGTTTTCCATTAATAATAAAAGACCACTTTCATTAGACAGAAGAAAGAATGTGGTAGTAACAGTGCCGTTTCTCCTTCAGTCCAATTTTATAGGCGACACTATGCTATGTTTTGCATACAAAACAATATTAATAATATTTTGGCTCAAATTATAACCATGTCCTTGCATACTTTTGTAGTATCAGTCGTATGAACAGTCGGTTCAAAAAGTGATACTATTAATTCAATCCTGCATTGAGTGTCAGAGAAAACATCAAGCAGGCAGCATGTTTTCATGTGACAAGTGTGTAATTTTATACAGTAATGCATAATGTTGTGACAAGAGTGAAACATGACAATATTTCTTGTTTAGCGAAAAGCTGTCTCGCAATCAAAAGTTTGTATTTATTTTTTTAATAGTCTATTGGTCAGAAGCATGGCAAGGGATTGAGACCACACATTAAGTGCTTTGCGCATACTACAAAGAGCTAGACAACAGAGCGAGTTTTGGCCCTCCCCACAGCAGACGCACGAGTCGCCTGCTCAGGCGGGCATGATTGGGGAGACACAATCGCTCTCCTATGAGTTTTGCAGAATGTTTTGTTGATGTCCAAGCAGAAACAGGCAAAGTTGTCAACCATGATTGCCAAGATGCGACACATAAATGCACTATGAAAGCACACTAGATTGCTACCCCCATAAGAATTCTGAAAACATTTAAAAAATGTTTTTTTTTCTTTTTGCTCTGGCATAATTTTTACACCCTCTCCCTTATTTCCTTAGCACAGATTCACATGCCTAGCAATGGTTGTCAGTGGTTTAGATTTGCGGCAACAGGCGTGGAACAAATGACTGCATGCTGCAAAATTTCTTTAAAAAAGGCAGGAGTACAACAAACTTATTCCAGCATCTGAAACTGAAGCATCCAGCCAAATGGGGAAATGCAACATTTTATAAGGCGAACAAGAACAAAACAATAGGGCTGGGCAGTATACCAGAATCACGAGTTACACCGGTATATTTTAGAAAGAGATGTGTATTTGAGACAATACTGTCATACCCATATGTAATATATTTTGATGCTGCCTTTGATAGTAACTCCCTGTGTTTACCCTCGCTTCACTGCATTTCCTCACTTTGTCATTTAGAACACAGGGCAGAAATCACATTACGTCAACACCCACCGCAGGCCTTCGCAATGCTTTGTTTTAATTGTGTGAAAGATATAAGATTATTTAAGCCGTTGGATTCCCCTTGTCCGTACCAGATCAGACCATTAGCGATACGCTTGATGTAACGTGGCACGCTACTTTTTATACGTTTTATGTCAACAAGACAGCGTCAGAAGCACAGCAAGTTCAATGCAGGAAATACCTTTTTCTAATGTACGCAACAACCAGAACCACATTAAAATGAAATTGATATCAAAAAGAAGGAGGCAACGTCACATATTGACAGCAGATAACTACACATGCACACGTACACTATGCTACCATATGATGTGTGAATAATGAACACCAAATCAAAAAGCTTTCAATCCAAACAATACCCCGTTTGTGGACAATAACATATGACAGCCATGGAAGTACAATCAGCTCAGTTAAGTTCAGTTTCATTCAATCTCTTTATTAACCAGAAGTAACACAATCCAGTTAAAAGATTCAACAGAGCAGCCGTCAGATCCGACAAACTGTCGCTGCCATCTGCTAAAGCTAACAAATAGAGCTCAACTGAAACCGTCCCTGACGTCACATGTAACTTGGCAACAGAAGCGCACTGCTGTGTTTAAATGGCGACAGGTGTGGACAATATTGGAGACAGACGCACTTGTCCACACACTAAAAGTATACAGCGATGAAGAAAACCTATTTAATGTTGTTTTTACTTTCTCAATACAGCGTTCATCAGCTATGACTGAGAGTTAATGAGGTGAGGAAACATGCAGCGGGCGATGTGTCGTGAACGATGTCACAACTTGTTTATAAAGTCTTCAGTTTGCTTACTGGGATGTTTACTCATCCTTTATTTAACTGCAAACTGTATCAGTGTTCAAATAACATCAATACTGGCTAAAATGTTTTGTCATCTCATCGAATTGAACGAAGGTAGTGAAGATTGTGTATTCAATCTATGAGGTATCACTCCTCTTTATTTTTGTAGGCCAAACTGTTGTACTGAACCACAAGGAGGCGTTGGAGAATAACAAAGCTTATTTATTAGACTTCATCTTCATTAGCTAAACTGCTTTGTGTTTTATTTTCCATCCATCCATTTTCTACCGCTTATTCCCTTTGGGGTCGCGGGGGGTCAATCTCAGCTACAATCGGGCGGAAGGCGGTGTACACCCTGGACAAGTCGCCACCTCATCGCAGGGCCAACACAGATAGACAGACAACATTCACACTCACATCCACACACTAGGGCCAATTTAGTGTTGTCAATCAACCTATCCCCAGGTGCATGTCTTTGGAGGTGGGAGGAAGCCGGAGTACCCGGATGGAACCCACGCAGTCACGGGGGGAACATGCAAACTTCACACAGAAAGATCCCGAGCCCGGGATTGAACCCAAGACTACTCAGGACCTTCGTATTGTGAGGCAGATACACTAACCCCTCTTCCACCGTGCTGCCCCGTGTTTTATTTTGATATCAAAAAATAAACGGCATGTTTTTTGGGGGGGGGTTTTTCATGTCACGATATTACTTAAAAAATCAATCATGTGACAGCATTTTGTTAATGTGTTATTGTGTATAATTAATTCCTATATGCATGCAATGACATATTTCTGCTCAACCTCTTAATGGATCTGTCCCGATACAGCATCTACATGTATATATGAATGTACATAACTTAAAAGGGGGGAAAAAAGAAGAAAAACTCCCTCTATCAAAATGTAAAAATAGAGATAAAGGCATCATGTAGTGACAAAAAGCTGACAAGTTGATATTATTAAAGAATTTAAAAAAAAACTAATATTTGTCTTTAGATATATAGATAATGTTTATCTAAAGCCTTTTTATTAGGAATTACAAATTATATGATGGTACTACGCAGAGGTGGGTAGAGTAGCCAGAAATTGTACTCAAGTAAGAGTACTGTTACTTTAGAGATGTATTACTCAAGTAAAAGTAAGGAGTAGTCACCCAAATATTTACTTGAGTAAAAGTAAAAAGTATGTTGTGAAAAAAACTACTCAAGTACTGAGTAACTGATGAGTAACCTGTTCGATTAATGATGACGGCAACAAATAATGCACAAAAACATAAAAATAGCAATGAGCAAATTCAGAGCCAGGAATATATTTTAAGCAACTAAAACTTAGACTTAGACTTCCTTTTTATTGTCATTCAAATTTGAACTTTCCAGTACAGATAAGAACGAAATTTCGTGGCATTAGTTCTTGGTAGTGCAGGATAAAAAAGCAATAAGGTGCATATATAAATAAATAAATAGGTTACTGTACAGATAAATATGTTGCACTTTTTCATATGCATCAGTGTTTATGGATGTATGTTATATTGTCTTTTTATTCCAGCGAGTGAATCCATTTTGGGGGGAGTTGAGGGGATAATCATGATGCGTTCAAGAGCAAACAATAATATATATTAAATAATAATACATTAACATAAAAAAAATTAAGGCAAATTGAGCCACAATAACTTAACAGCACCATAGGCTCAGTAGCCAGAGATTACAAAGGAAAATAAAAAGTTAGCCTTTACGCAAACCATAAACTGATAGGTGTGGGCTGCACCTGGGAACACACTGATTGGTGTTTCTATGCATGCGTGCGTGCGTGTGTGTGTGTGTGTGTGTGTGTGTGTGTGTGTGTGTGTGTGTGTGTGTGTGTGTGTGTGTGTGTGTGTGTGTGTGTGTGTGTGTGTGTGTGTGTGCGACTGTGCGTGTGTATGTGTGCATGTGCGTGTGTGTGTCTATGAGGCTGCAGTACGTTAATAAATGTCCCCACACGATGTACATTTGACAGTGATTCATAACAGGGAAGCTAACATCAGCCTACGGTGACAGCCAAAATATCTACTAACATTACTTACCGCGATGTGCTTTGTTGAGTTCATGTAAGCTTAAGCTTGTTAATCATGTGACCGCCTGGCTCTGTTTGATTGGTGAAACAGAGTCAAACGTCACCAGTGACTGCATGCGATTGGTGAAACGGAGTCAAAAGGTCACCAGTGACTGTATTTGATTGGTGAAACGCAGGCATGCGATAGATCCTACTTTGAAGGTCTGTCTGACAAACCAAAACAAACAAAGCGTGCATTAACAGATCGATAAAAATCAGTAGCGAGTAGCAAGCTGAATGTAGATAAATGGAGCGGAGTAAAAGTAGCGTTTCTTCTCTATAAATATACTCAAGTAAAAGTAAAAGTATGTTGCATTAAAACTACTCTTAGAAGTACAATTTATCCCAAAAGTTACTCAAGTAGATGTAACGGAGTAAATGTTGCGCGTTACTACCCACCTCTGGTATTACGTTCACACCCCAACACTGCTTTACCTAACAAACAGTCATCATGATTTCAATATTGATAACAATAATCTTAATTATTACTTTGGCCATAATTGGCAGCCCTAGATCTCATACATGAACACTATTTTTATCTATATGGATTGTAGCTGAGATAGACTCCAGCGCTCCCCGCGAGCCCAAAGGGAATAAGCGGTAAAAAATGGATGGATGGATGGATGGACAAAAGTGCAGTTACGTCTTACGGCCATCAAGTGCTATCTTTCAACATTCTCATATAATATTTGCCTTGGTGCCCTTCTAACTTGCCTTGGTGCCCTAAAATATGAGCCCTCCTTTAAGGCAACACTTAAAATTTGAGGCCTGATATTATATATTTATACATACACACACACACACACACACACAGGTATATGGCATACAAATAATCAAATGTCAATAAATTGAAATAGACTGTATCATATAGAAAATTACCTAACTTTAGTAAATATATGAATAAACGAATATATAAAACGCCATGCAATTTTCATTCCATTATTGTTTACATCAGCGACTTATTTTCAACCTTTACAAAAAAGTAAACAAATCAACGTGTGTTCCGTTGACAGTCATGAATCAAAATAAACATTTACGACACGATACAGCACATTAGCAACATTGTCAGGTCTAGAACTGCTGAGTTTCAAGGGCAAACGATCGACGAATTTAGCACTCCTTTAAAACTATAAAATTAACCTACTTAAAGAAGTTGTGGAGCTTGCTGCATTTTTTCCCCAAGAGCCTGTAATTGTTCGTGTTTCTTTTTTTGACTCGTTCCTTACTCTGCATTTTGAGAGCTGCCTGACCTAAATTCACCAAAAACTTGACGTACTTCCAGACCATAATGCAGCTAGTGTATCTCTCGTAAAATCTCGGAACAACTCGGCTGTTCTCGTTGTCGGTTTACCTTTGACACGCGCTTCAAAAATGGCTGCGCTCTCATCGTTTATACCGATGTCTTAAACAGTTGAAAATTAAAGAAAAAAAGTCATGTCGGGGTTTTTTATCAATTTATTCAACAAAACAATTACGTTACAATTGTCCCAAAAAAAAGTAATGGGCTGCCACGGCATGTCGTTGCCATTGATGGTGGTCAATTTTTAGGGCATTGCGGCAAACGGCAAGGGCAGTCGCGGCAGTTGTTTAAAAGCTAATGTGTAGGGCATGCATGCAAATTTATAAATAAAGGTCTTCAAAGTGCAACTGCTTTGCGGCAGCCAAATTAAAAAAATATTTATTTTTTGTTTAGTGACAGTCATTCTCAGTAATTCTTTAACGCAAAGGAATTATGGGCCCCATGTAACCCCCCACCCCACACACACACACACACACACACACACACACACACACACACACACACACACCATACCTGCCAGGCATCCATCTAGCGCTACGTCAAAGAATCAGTTAAATATTCAAACACAGTGTTAGTGTTCAAACTGTGTGCAATTTTAAGGTGGCCAAAAATACTTAATATAATTAGTAAACTCTGCCTCGTTGTTAATGAATACCGAGGCCTAATACGCTACTGTATTTTAATGTTGATCATTGTGAGCCAAGTGTTTTCTGAGGTGGTACTCGGTTAAAAAGTTTGAGAAAAACTCCTATACAGCATTACTTGAGGTCAAAAACGTGTGTGTATAACAAATGAGCAACAAATGCCTGATTCATTGTTTAAATAAATCCTGTCAAAAAAATTTTTTACCTGGACAACAACGACCGGTTAATTGAAATTTGTTGTGATAATACTAGCCATTATATGTAGGGGACCTAACATTTTGCTACAAGTAAAAATTCTAGAATGCTTCAATTGTCAACACCACCTTTAATTAAACACACACACACTCACACAAGCAAAATATTCCATACATGTTCTCTAAATACATATACACACAAGCTTTTCAAAAGAGAATACTGTACTGTTCATGAGGAGTGTGTGCAAAGAATGCACAAGAGTTGAGAACATATACTCGCTCAAACGCTTCATTGCCCGCCTCTCATGAAACATCTGTCAGTGTTGGGAGAGTATCAACTGTAATGATTCCCAACCAGACTAAATGACTTACTGGGCCAGCTGGTCGAAAACGACCCACCCAGGTGGATAAACTTAAAAACTGTCATTTAGGAATGTTCACATTATTAGTAGACGTTTAGAAATAATTAGGGCTGCGAATCTTTGGGTGTACCACGATTCGATTCAATATCGATTCTTGGGGTCACGATTCAATTCAAAATCAATTTTTTCCCAATTCAACGCGATTCTCGATTCAAAAACGGTATTTTCCCAATTCAAAACGATTCTCTATTCATTCAATACATAGTATTTCAGCAGGATCTACCCCAGTCTGCTGACATGGAAGCAGAGTGGTAGATTTTTGTAAAAAGTTGTAATAATTGTAAAGGACAATGTTTTATCAACTGATTGCAATAATGTAAATGTATTTCAACTATTAAATGAACCAAAAATATGACTTATTTTATCTTTGTGAAAATATTGGACACAGTGTGTTGTCAAGCTTATGAGATGCGATGCAAGTGTAAGCCACTGTGACACAATTGTTCTTTTTTTTATAAATGTCTAATGATAATGTCAGAGGGATTTTTAATCACTCTTGTGTTGAAATTGTAACTAATATTGATACTGTTGTTGATAATATTCATTTTTGTTTCACTACTTTTGGTTTGTTCTGTGTCGTGTTTGTGTCTCCTCTCAATTGCTCTGTTTATTGCAGTTCTGACTGTTGCTGGGTCGGGTTTGGTTTTGGAATTGGATTGCATTGTTATGGTATTGCTGTGTATTGTTTTGTTGGATTGATTAATTTAAAAAAAAAAAAAAAAAAAAAAAGAGAATCGATTCTGAATCGCACAACGTGAGAATCGCGATTCGAATTCAAATCGATGTTTTCCCACACCCCTAGAAATAATGCAGTCAAACAGATATGATTCCCCCAAGAAGTAACTTACATCCAACCAAACTGAAGCTGCAATATGAGTTGATAAGAGAGCATTCCTTGACCATGTACTGAGAAATGTTTTTATTACTTATCTATCTTACAAAACCCAAAACCAGTGAAGTTGGCACATTGTGTAAATCGTAAATAAAAACAGAATACAATGATTTGCAAATTCTTGTCAACCTATATTCAATTGAATACACTGCAAAGACAAGATACTTAACATTCAAACTGGTAAACTTTGTTATTTTTTGCAAATATTAGCTCATTTGGAATTTGATGCCTGCAACATGTTTCAAAAAAGCTGGCACAAGTGGCAAAAAAGACTAAAAAAGTTGAGGAATGCTCATCAAACACTTATTTGGAACATCCCATAGGTGAACAGGCTAATTGGGAACAGGTCGGTGCCATGATTGGGCAATAAAGTAGCTTCCATGAAATGCTCAGTCATTCACAAATAAGGATAGGGCGAGGGTCACCACTTTGTGAACAAATGTGTGAGCAGATTGTCGAACAGTTTAAGAACAACATTTCTCAACGAGTTATTGCAAGGAATTTAGGGATTTCACCAACTACGGTTTGTAATATCATCAGAAGGTTCAGAGAATCTGGAGAAATCACTGCACGCAAGCCGCAAGGCCGAAGACCAACATTGAATGCCCGTGACCTTCGATCCCTCAGGTGGTACTGCATTAAAAACAGACATCGGTGGGTAAAGGATATCACTAAATGGGCTCAGGAACTCTTCAAAAAAAACACTGTCAGTAACTACCGTAAGTGTAAGTCAAAACTCTACTATGCAAAGCCAAAGCCATTTATCAACAACACCCAGAAACGTCGCCGGCTTCGCTGGGCCTGAGCTTATCTAAGATGGACTGATGCAAAGTGGAAATGTTTTCTGTGGTCTGATGAGACCACATTTGTAATTGTTTTTGGAAACTGTGGACATGTCATGTCTTCCGGACCAAAGAGGAAAATAACCATCCGGACTGTTATAGGCCCAAACTTCAAAAGCCAACATCTAAGCTGGTATGGGGGTGTATTAGTGCCCAAGACATGGGTAACTTACACATCTGTGAAGGCACTATTAATGCTGAAAGGTACATACAGGTTTTGGAGCAACATATGTTGCCATCCAAACAACGTATTTTTCATGGACGCCCCTGCTTATTTCAGAAAGACATTGCCAAGCCACATTCTGCACGTGTTACAACAGCGTGGCTGCGTAGTAAAAGAGTGCGGGTACTAGACTGAACTGCCTGTAGTCCAGACCTGTCTCCCATTGAAAATGTGTGGTGCATTATGAAGCGTAAAATACGACAACCGCGACCCCGGACTGTTGAACAACTTAAGCTGTACATCAAGCAAGAATGGGAAATAATTCCACCTGAAAAGCTTCAAAAATTCCCAAATGTTTACTGAGTGTCATTAAAAGGAAAGCCCATGTAACACAGTGGTAAAAATGCCTTTGTGCTAACTTTATTGCAATGTGATGCTGCCATTAAATTCTAAGTTAATAATTATTTGAAAAAAAATCAGTTTCTCAGTTCGAACCTTAAATATCTTGTCTTTGCAGTCTATTCAACTGAATATAAGTTGTAAAGGATTTCTAAATCATTGTATTCTGTTTTTATTTACGAATCACACAACGTGTTAACTTCACTGGTTTTGGGTTTTGTAGATAGAAAATATATAAGGGACATCCCTCAGTTCAATGTAGTGCTGTCATACACCACTACAAACTACAACCACAATAATAAATAATAACTCTCTGACAGTGTCAATCAAAACTACACTTTATATTTTATGAAGGAAAACATTGCTTTTGCTATTGCGTTGTATATTGTACATTTATACCTATGTTGAGGTTAATGAGAATACACTGTTCTATGTTCATGTTCAAATGTGTGCTAGAAAAAAATACGTTTTTGTCTAAAGGTCAGCCTAGATTAATTATTGGCATGACACTCATAAGTACATACTGTGTTGAGAAGGTGGCAATGATTGTATTTGTGGTATTCGATTCATTTATTTCAGCTTACTATTGTTGAATGATCACGTCTTGAAGCAAATGAGACTAAATGGAGAGCATTACTTGGCTACAACCGGCAGAGGTGCTGTTGATCACAACTCGTTTGTAGTCGAAAGAAAACGATGACTTCAACTAGGGCTGCACAATTAATCAAATTTGAATCACGTTCACGATTTTGGCTGCCACAATTAAATGAGGGTGATCGTCAGCAATATTAACATTTAAAAAGCAGGCTACGCTGCATATCAACTTACAAATTTGATATGCAACACAAAAAGCAACAGTGACTCCTTATGAATCCCCATGAGGCGGCTTCTGCCCATGACAGAAACCATCGTGTATGGGCACAGAGCTCCATGACCACGCCATAAACAAACTTTTCCAGATGTTGGCTTTTCAACCAGCTGGTCACCTCGTTTCACTTCCGTGAAGTCCTCTGCGTGCATTTAAGACTGCACTGTTTTTCATTAAACAACGACAGTTGTGGACTTCAGATGCCTGCCCAACAGGCTGCTTTGCTTGTCTCCCTAGAGTCCCACTAGCAGGACTAACGTTGAGCCATTGTGCTTTAAATCTTTTTATTTTCTGTCAATGCAAACACCGGCGAGACATGCTACCTATTGGAATTCATGCATCCCCTTTATCTGCGTGTGTGTATGAATCCAGAGAATGCGGAAAATTAATTTGTGCATCGAAAGACTCCTTACGTGAGTATAATCGTTAGTATAAATATAGCTCTACTTTTGTATTTTCTTATTTAATGTACATGTTTCACACTACAAACGATCAAATGTCTGATTAGGTCCAATTGTTGATTCGCTGGCCACTTGCGTAAATGTGGCTGTTTTTTTAATGGGCCTGGAAAAAAATCAACAAAAAGGAAACACAGAGCTAAATATTAATACTAATAATGAATAGAAACGCAAATATTTGTCTTTAAATATATGGATACTATTTTATTACAAATTACTTTTGTATACCCGACCAAACAAGACATATTTAAGTTTCGAAATACAAAAAGATTGTTGGTCTATTTTGGGGGGTGTATATTGTAGCGTCCCGGAAAAGTTAGTACTGCAATGGGTTCTGGGTATTTGTTCTGTTGTGTTTATGTTGTGTTACGGTGCGGATGTTCTCCCGAAATGTGTTTGTCATTCTTGTTTGGTGTGGGTTCACAGTGTGGCGCATATTTGTAACAGTGTTAAAGTTGTTTATACGGCCACCCTCAGTGTGACCTGTATGGCTGTTGACCAAGTATGATTTGCATTCGCTTGTGTGAGTCAAAAGCCGTAGATATTATGTGACTGGGCCTGCACGCAAAGGCATTGCCTTTGCGTGCCGTACTTCTCCCTCCGTCCGTGTACACAGCGGCGTTTTAAAAAGTCATACATTTTACTTTTTGAAACCGATACCGATAATTTAGAAACTGATACCGATAACATTACATTTTAAAGCATTTATCGGCCGATAAAATCGGCAATCCAATATTATTCGACATCTCTACTAGGGATGCAACAATTTACTATTATTATCATGGTATTGTGAAATGTGCAAAATGAGTACTTATACACACACTGAAATCTTTTAACCAAATTGTATTTAAAAAAAAGCATATTCTTTGTATTTGAGTGTTTGAATATGTTTATCTTCTTCCATTTTAATTTGTAAAGGATCAAGGGTGATTTTAATGATAAATTAAAAAATGGGTTTTGGGCGTATCACTTCCTGGTGTCATTATTACTTTGAGTATAGTTTCATTGCTCAGACATCTGTGTGAGTATATTGGGGTTGAGACGTTAATGGGGATGGTGTGGCTCGGATGGTAGAGCGGCCATGCCAGCAAATTAAGGGTTCCTGGTTCGATCCCCAGCTTCCGCCATCTGAGTCACGTCTGATGTGTCCTTGAGCAAGACACTTCACCCATGCTCATGGTTAGGGCCTTGCATGACAGCTCCAACCATCAGTGTGGGAATGTGTGAATGTGGAAATAGTGTCAAAGCACTTTAAGTACCTCTCAGGGAGAATAGCACTATACAGTATGACCCATTTACCATTTAATGTCTCTCGTGTTCATGTTAGCATTTAAGCTAGCTAATGAGCTAGCACAAGAATGCTTTTACATTGAATGACAAGAATCACCAGTCCAAGAGTTTATCCAAAGTGTTATGAATCCCGATTTTACGATAATTTTAATTTAAATGGCAATACTAACGAGTTTGTCATTATAACGTTCACTGTTGAATCCCTAAAGATTTTTTAAATCTTATCTGTCACAGACCCCACACATAAAGAAAACGTTGTGATGCGTTTTTTTTTAAATAAATGCGCCTTGCATGCTTAAAATGATCAAAATACGTAAATATTAAATGTTATTAGAAATGTGCCCGTTACTACATTATATATATATATATATATATATATATATATATATATATATATATATATATATATATATATATATATATATATATATATATATATATATATCAGTGTTTCCCACAGGACAGGCATCTATTTGTGGTGGTGTGGTTGGGGGGCGGGGGGTGGCGGCGGCAGCGGCGATGACCAAGAACGCGGAGTTGGAATATAATACAACATTTTATGTACATATTTATATACAGATTTGAACAATTAGTGATTCACTGAAATATATTTATTAATTGTGGTTCTTACAAAAAATATATCTTATAAAATATAAAAGCTAAAATGTCTCTTAAAGCTCTACCCCTTTAATTAGTGAATACTAAATAATTTAACTTTAGCCTACTACTACAACCATATTATTTACCAGCAACATAAAGTGAAACAGAGGCAGAGGTGTCCTGCCAGAGTCAGTCAACCTCCTCCTCCTCCTCCTGCTGCTGAACAGGTCGCACCTGTGGTCCGGACTGTAGGCCTACCTCCTCTCCAAGTCGAGCCCTTTTCGGCCGTTGAAAATATTTTTCTATACTCATCTGTATGAAGGAGTGAACATCCAACATTAGAATTTATTACTAACGAGCAGAACCGCTCTATGTACAGTGCCGTCTAACCTTAAGCGGCAGCAGCTCAACCCATGCAGGGTTCAACGTTAAGGTTTTTTTCTACTTGCCCGACTTCTCAAATCTACTTGCCCCAATATTTTTACTTGTCCTGCCTAGGGTTTTTTTCTGGCTGTGTAGTGCTCATGGCTTATATCTTACTAAAATTCTCCCCGTTGACTATTTACCACACTACACAGTATTTATTATTATTATTATTATCTATAATGACATTTAAATGGCATTGCATACATGTAAAATTAAATGCTATTTCACATTATTTGACCATTAGCAGTTACACCCATCTGAACAGGTCAGCCACCTGTTTAAAGCCCGATCACAGTTGAAATCTTGAAATGAAGGGCCTTTAATGGCCAAAACATTAACCTGGACAACATTTTAACAGCTGGTTGGCTCAGATTTTATTCTTTTCATTGCATTCACATGCTGCAGTGGACAGTGGACAATTTAGCTTCAGTCCACGTGTTTATTGACAACAGGGCTATAACCTGGACACGTTAGCTCGTCGGTAGGGTAACACGTGACTTTTACTACGTTCGTCTGCCCCGGCCCACGAGTCAAACAGCGGCGGTGTTAATGAAGCAGCGGATTAACGTTAAATATATGACGAGCCGCGAGCGATGCAGCTATAACATATCTACCTAGAACCTATATTACCCTCGTATTTTGATCCCGTTTCATCCGTCCGTCCCGCTTCTTCTTCTTCTTCTTCTTCTTCTGGCCCACCAGGTGAATTAAGTGCTATTGGCGGAGTTACCGCCACCTACTGCACCGGAGTTGTAACTACAAGCAACATTCACAGACAGTCCCATTGCTTTTATGAGCGGTCGAGCGAGTCAAAAGCCGAAAAATCCATTTGTGGCGGACGTAATTCTTTCGTGGCGGGCCGCCACAAATAAATGAATGTGTGGGAAACACTGTATATATACAGTATATGTATATATATATATACATATATGTATATTTATATATACTTTTTATAGAATCCTTTTCAAATAATCAAATTAGGAACTTCCCTTGGAATGCAATACTTCTGCTTGAATAGAATACTTTTGTTAACAAAAATGTAGCATTGCACATTTTGCATGCAAATAATCACCAACATTGAGATCAAAAAAGTACAAACTTCAAGCTTCTTCCTTGAATAATATACTTCAGTAAATAAAACTGTCATATTAAATAAATAATAAATGATAAATGGGTTGTACTTGTATAGCGCTTTTCTACCTTCAAGGAACTCAAAGCGCTTTGACACTACTTCCACATTTACCCATTCACACACACATTCACACACTGATGGAGGGAGCTGCCATGCAAGGCGCTAACCAGCACCCATCAGGAGCAAGGGTGAAGTGTCTTGCTCAGGACACAACGGACATGACGAGGTTGGTACTAGGTGGGGATTGAACCAGGGACCCTCGGGTCGCGCACGGCCATTCTTCCACTGCGCCACGCAGTATTGTATCCAAATAAATAATGAAGTAAAACATTGAGGACTATAGTTTCTTTCAGTGAGTGGATAAAGTAAACGCAGCCTATTTCATTAACAGATCTTGGCGGTGTGCAAATCGACTGCTTTAGTGATCGCTCTACATATTGTGCTTCTTTCTCATCATAAATACCTGGTGTAAATTATTCCACCATAGTAAGGTGATTTTTAGGCCTGTAGTTGTTTTGTTGTTGCGTCTTGTTCGCCTCATAAAGAGTTGTATTTGCCACACTCGGATGGAGGCTTCGTTTTCAGATGCTGGAACGAGTTACCGTATTTTCCGCACTAAAAGGCGCACCTAAAAACCACAATTTTTCTCAAAAGCTGACAGTGCGCCTAATAACCCGGTGCGCTTTATTACGATTCATTTTCATAAAGTTTCGGTCTCGCAACTTCGGTAAACAGCCGCCATCTTTTTTCCCGGTAGAACAGGAAGCGCTTCTTCTTCTACGCAAGCAACCGCCAAGGAAAGCACCCGCCCCCATAGAACAGGAAGCGCTTCACCCGCCCCCATAGAACAGGAAGCGCTTCACCCGCCCCCATAGAACAGGAAGCGCTTCACCCGCCCCCGGAAGAAGAAGAAAAAACGCGCGGATATCACCGTACGTTTCATTTCCTGTTTACATCTGTAAAGACCACAAAATGGCTCCTAATAAACGATCCGGTTCATAAAAAGACGCAATCTCTCCATCCGCACACGGATTACTACCGTATTTCACAGCAACTGAACCGCACTGTGGAACGGGAGCACGTACGGTGAATATTCGCTCCACAGGGAATGAGAAGTCATCCTTCACTGTGGTTCTAGCTTGCCATGCTAACTTCCACTCATGGTGATATTCAAAAGGAAGACCTTGCCAAAAGAGACCTTTCCAGCCGGCGTCATCATAAAAGCTAACTCGAAGGGATGGATGGATGAAGAAAAGATGAGCGAGTGGTTAAGGGAAGTTTACGCGAAGAGGCCGGGTGGCTTTTTTCACACAGCTCCGAAGGCGAACACACCTTCACTAAGACGGGCAGACAGCCTCGGACGACATACGCCAACATTTGCCAGTGGATCGTAAATGCTTGGGCAGATATTTCGGTCACAACTGTGGTCCGAGCTTTCCGGAAGGCAGGATTCACAGAACAACAGCGACACTGACTCCCGATGACTTCTACGAGACGGAACCGGCCATTTTGGATCCCACGCTTGCGCAACTTTTCAATTCGGACACCGAAGACGAAGAATTCGAAGGATTTACGAATGAAGAATAACTTCAGAAGGTGAGCGCTATGTTTATTTTGTGTGTTGTGACATTAACGTTCGAGCAACATTATGTTACTATTGCTCTACACCATTTTGAATTTTACTATGTTTGTGATTGCACATTTGCGTACATTTTGGGACAGAGTTGTTAGAACGCTGGTTTTCAATATATTATTAAAGTTTGACTGAACTATCTGACTGTTTTTTTGACATTCACTTTAGCGCAGCGTTTTTTTGACATTCACTTTAGCGCAGCGTAGGCGCGGCTTTTAGTCCGGGGCGGCTTATTGGTGGACAAAATTATGAAATATGTAATTCATAGAAGGTGCGGCTAATAATCCGGTGCGCCTTATAGTGCGGAAAATACGGTAGTTGTGCCAATGAAACAAACTTCGCACCGTGCAGTCATGTGTTCCACGCATGTTGCCACTAAACCAAGGTTAAGTAGTGACAACACTTTTATTATCTTGGGAACAAATGTCTCGCTCTCGTTAGCGTTAGCCATGTTTTGCTATGTGTGCGGCTAAAGAAGTACCGTATTTTCCGCACTATAAGGCGCACCGGATTATTAGCCGCACCTTCAATGAATGGCATATTTCATAACTTTGTCCACCAATAAGCCGCCCCGGACTATAAGCCGCGCCTACGCTGCGCTAAAGGGAATGTCAAAAAAAACAGTCAGATAGGTCAGTCAAACTTTAATAATATATTAAAAACCAGCGTTCTAACAACTCTGTTCACTCCCAAAATGTACGCAAATGTGCAATCACAAACATAGTAAAATTCAAAATAGTGCAGAGCAATAGCAACATAATGTTGCTCGAACGTTAATGTCACAACACACAAAATAAACATAGCGCTCACTTTCTGAAGTTATTCTTCATTCGTAAATCCTTCGTCTTCGGTGTCCGAAGTGAAAAGTTGGGCAAATTTACGATCCACTGGCAGATGTTGGCGTCGTCTGGCGCTGCCTCCTCGTCTTAGTGAAGGTGTGTTCGCCTTCTGTCATCCATTGTTCCCACGCAGTTAGCAGTCTAGCTTCGAATGCCCTGTTGACACCAATATCTAGCGGCTGGAGGTCTTTTGTCAATCCACCCGGAATGACGGCGAGTATTGAATTAAGCGCGTAAGCGTGTCTCTCAATGTGCTGTTATGAGCTAGCAAATATAACAACTACACTACCCAGCATGCAACGATAGTTACGAGCATGCGCGGTAGCCCTGAGAAGCGTTGTATGCTGGGAGTTAGAATGTGGTTATGAGCACGCTGTGAGTAAACGTTGAGAACTCAGTTAACACGCCTCGTCTGCATTATTTATAATTAGACAGACAACACACTTAATAGGAGCCATTTTGGGGTCTTTACATAAACACACAAATGGAAATGAAACGTCACATATCCCAGCATGCACCGCGCGCTTCTTCTACGGGGAAAAAAGATGGCGGCTGTTTACCGTAGTTGCGAGACCTAAACTTTATGAAAATGAATCTTAATATTTATCCATATATAAAGCGCACCGGGTTATAAGGCGCACTGTCAGCTTTTGAGAAAATTTGTGGTTTTTAGGTGCGCCTTATAGTGCGGAAAATACGGTAATAGGATGGTGCAAGATGAGAATTTTTTTTTAAGCGTCTGCAAAAAATTTAGCGATCAAATCGATATATCGCCTAAGCCAATCGTTATGCTGTTTATCGTTACATCCCTTGCAGTTAGTATCACTTCGTGTCTCCTGCTGCGCTCTCTCGCTTTGTGAGTTGCATGCTTAGCTATTCCTGGTCCTTGGAATATATGTATCGTTTATATTGCACAACCCTACTGAAGGTCATTTGAATTAAACTATGTCTGTACTTGTACTAAGAAGTTGACATTTTAAATGATTAGCACTTGGACAATGTCTCATTATATTATTTATTACATTTTTAACTGCAACTATTTTAAAGCATGATCTACATTGCACGCTGCATCTTTGCATCTCAACCTGTTTTGAGGTTGCTATCATGCACAGTAATGACGTTGTTTCGGTGACAAAATCCACCCGCAGACAGCTGCAGACTCGCAGTCGACGTACTCACTCACACTTAAAAAGGGGAAAACAAGCAATGCAAGCCACATGCGTGCTGAAAATAACCGAAAGAGAGACACTATAGATTGTATTTACAGAACACCATTAGGCTGTTTAGGATTGCTGCTCAGACAGCATCCGTGATCAGATTTGACACGTTAAAGCTTGCACTGTGCGAGTCTGCTTACTAACTTTTGAATCTAGACCTGAGTCTGGTTTTGTCAACCGTCATCAGCCATATACTGGAGTGTGCAGTTTACCATCTATGGCTGGATAATAATGATCATATAATGACTGAATGATTCACAAATTTAACAGCTACCTATCTTGGTGCTACTGCGCCACTAAGTAAAGCCTTAAAGAGAAACCAGAATGACCCTGATTCATGCATCATTTGTTTTAGGAGAAAAAAAACAGCAAAATACGATCTTATCTTGCAATGGTACCTAAAGTGAAATTTATGGATGTGGACCCAACCCGTCCACCATACCTCTACGTTTGTCTATATTGCTTCTGACAAACAAACAAAATGTGATTATTTCGAAGAGGCAATAATGTGCTACTACATGACATTACACATTAGCAAGTGTTTGTAGGCAGTTAGGGTTTGCCACAGTTTGCAATAAACATGTGGCGGTGGGGGCGTGATCAATGTGACATCATATAATTTGCATAACTGTTGATGCATATATTTTTTTTTTTAATGATAAAATAATTTACATACACTTAAAAACAAGTCAGTTAGTAATTCTATTAACATATTTGTTCTTACATCGTTTTGCAGCTGCTGGTCTTTCAAATAGGGTAAGCTATTTTCCAGCTTCTCTAAACATAACCACAGATAAAATATATGAACATACAAGTTTTTACGAAGAAAACTTCACTTTAAATATTATAAATGTCTCCATATCAAATGGAAAAACAAAATGAAAGTTGAAAAATGCTTTGGCAGTGTTTTATATTTCAAGATTGCTGATTCGCTCATTTTGCCGTCAATCAAAAAGGGATTCCGCCGAGATTGGTCATCCAATCATCGGCGGCCCCTTTCAATCACTGTTATTCATTGGCTCAGCGTCCGTAGGCGGGACAAAGTCGAGCATTAAGTTGCACCTGCTGTCACCAAACTAGCGGATTATAAACAAAAGTTTAACGCATCCTAACGCATTTAGTCAATTAAATGCAAACACAAAAGTCATATTTGACTAGGGCTGGGCGATATGGCCTTTTTTTAATATCTCAATATTTTTAGGCCATGTCAGGATACACGATATACAGGTAAAAGCCAGTAAATTAGAATATTTTGAAAAACTTGATTTATTTCAGTAATTGCATTCAAAAGGTGTAACTTGTACATTATATTTATTCATTGCACACAGACTGATGCATTCAAATGTTTATTTCATTTAATTTTGATGATTTGAAGTGGCAACAAATGAAAATCCAAAATTCCGTGTGTCACAAAATTAGAATATTACTTAAGGCTAATACAAAAAAGGGATTTTTAGAAATGTTGGCCAACTGAAAAGTATGAAAATGAAAAATATGAGCATGTACAATACTCAATACTTGGTTGGAGCTCCTTTTGCCTCAATTACTGCGTTAATGCGGCATGGCATGGAGTCGATGAGTTTCTGGCACTGCTCAGGTGTTATGAGAGCCCAGGTTGCTCTGATAGTGGCCTTCAACTCTTCTGCGTTTTTGGGTCTGGCATTCTGCATCTTCCTTTTCACAATACCCCACAGATTTTCTATGGGGCTAAGGTCAGGGGAGTTGGCGGGCCAATTTAGAACAGAAATACCATGGTCCGTAAACCAGGCACGGGTAGATTTTGCGCTGTGTGCAGGCGCCAAGTCCTGTTGGAACTTGAAATCTCCATCTCCATAGAGCAGGTCAGCAGCAGGAAGCATGAAGTGCTCTAAAACTTGCTGGTAGACGGCTGCGTTGACCCTGGATCTCAGGAAACAGAGTGGACCGACACCAGCAGATGACATGGCACCCCAAACCATCACCCAACCATGCAAATTTTGCATTTCCTTTGGAAATCGAGGTCCCAGAGTCTGGAGGAAGACAGGAGAGGCACAGGATCCACGTTGCCTGAAGTCTAGTGTAAAGTTTCCACCATCAGTGATGGTTTGGGGTGCCATGTCATCTGCTGGTGTCGGTCCACTCTGTTTCCTGAGATCCAGGGTCAACGCAGCCGTCTACCAGCAAGTTTTAGAGTACTTCATGCTTCCTGCTGCTGACCTGCTCTATGGAGATGGAGATTTCAAGTTCCAACAGGACTTGGCGCCTGCACACAGCGCAAAATCTACCCGTGCCTGGTTTACGGACCATGGTATTTCTGTTCTAAATTGGCCCGCCAACTCCCCTGACCTTAGCCCCATAGAAAATCTGTGGGGTATTGTGAAAAGGAAGATGCAGAATGCCAGACCCAAAAACGCAGAAGAGTTGAAGGCCCCTATCAGAGCAACCTGGGCTCTCATAACACTTGAGCAGTGCCAGAAACTCATCAACTCCATGCCACGCCGCATTAACGCAGTAATTGAGGCAAAAGGAGCTCCAACCAAGTATTGAGTATTTTACATGCTCATATTTTTCATTTTCATACTTTTCAGTTGGCCAACATTTCTAAAAATCCCTTTTTTGTATTAGCCTTACACAATATTCTAATTTTGTGACACACGGAATTTTGGATTTTCATTTGTTGCCACTTCAAATCATCAAAATTAAATGAAATAAACATTTGAATGCATCAGTCTGTGTGCAATGAATAAATATAATGTACAAGTTACACCTTTTGAATGCAATTACTGAAATAAATCAAGTTTTTCAAAATATTCTAATTTACTGGATTTTACCTGTATACCTCTATATTTTGCCTTAGCCTTGAATGAACACTTGATGCATGCAATCACACCAGTATGATGATGCTATGTGTCTACATTAAAACATTCTTGTTCATACTGCATTAATATATGCTCATTTTAAACTTTCATGCAGAGAGGAAAATCACAACTAAGTCAATTGACCAAAACTGTATTTATTAAACAGTTATTAAGCAGTGGCACAAACATTCATGTCATTTCAAAACAGAAAGTGCACGATTGTCAGAGACATTTTAAAACAAGCTATTGGTGCATGTTTGTGGATGATGTCTCTAAGATGACAAATCAAAACAACACTAAATTAAAGTGCACTTTTTGTACAGAACGCCACTACAATAGTTTAAAACAAATAAAGTGCACTTTTGTGCATGATGTCACACAAGATATTTCAATAACTGTCAAATAAAAATGAGCTGCATAATAGGAAATCAAATAGTGTACGTCCTTCGCTATGTGGTAGGTTCCGGTGGACGTTATTTCCTTATGTTGTGGACTATTTTTTTCATACGGTGTTGATGTGGAAATGGTTGCCTCGGCATTTTGTTGGTGTAGCACCGAACGGAGATGTTGGCATGTAGATTAAGCACTCTTCATTCTCTAGCAGGTGACTTTTCAAATGATGCTACATATTAGCAGCAATTCTACTTTTTGTAGCAACGCTTTTGCCCCACACTTGACATATATGGTTGTCTGTTCGACATATTCCCACTTGAAGCCAAACCACCGCCAGACGATGGACCCCGTGCTGTTTTTCTTGGGAATTCATTCTTCCTTCATTTGTTACCAAATTCGCACGTTCTTTCTCTCATATTACCACTCGCACCACAGCTAATGTTACCCATGCTGCTACCTCTCTAATCCACAAGGGCGTATACGTATGTGACGTATGTAAGAAGGTGCGCTTGCTGTCTGTGAGAAGGAGAGAGAAGAAAGAATGGGAAGAGCCTGTAGTGTAATGCCAGCAGCTAAAAGCAACTGCGTGAGAACATATACTCGAATATCAAGATATAGTCATTTTCTATATCGCACAGAGACAAACCAGCGATATATCGAGTATATCGAAATATCGCCCAGCCCTATATTTGACTATTTTTATTTTTATTTTAGGGGAAACTGAGCTCCCCTTGCAGTCTTTAGCAATTGCCACTGTTCTGGCATCACATGTTCAGAAAAGTCATACTCATAACTTGAGGACAAGGATTGGCTCTAAGGGTTGGGTTAGCCTGGCGTCCTGCCGCTCGAGAGCTGCCGCCCAATCGCCCAAGCCACCAGCCGCCGAAGCAAAGGTGCGGCAAAGCGTCTTACCGTCAAGGCTCCAGACACTCGCGTGCGTCTTGCTTGCGGTTGTTTAAAGTTTTTCAGTGGCCACATTTTCTGCGCATCCCTAGTCAGTAGTGTGTAAACAATAGGCTATTATCCTTTCATACAATATATTACGTTATTTTTGTTTCCACGTAAAAAAAAAAATGTTTTAAGTAGGGCTGCAACAACTAATCGATTAAATCGATTAAAATCGTTTATAAAAATAGTTGGTGATTAATTTAGTCATCAATTCGTTGGATCTATGCTATGCGCATGCGCAGAGGCTACATTTTTTTCTTTTGTTTTTTTAACCTTTATTTATAAACTGCAACATTTACAAACATCTGAGAAACAATAATCAAAATAATAGGGGTGTAACAGTATGTGTATTTGTATCAAACCGTTTCGGTACGGGGGTTTTGTTTCGGTGCGGAAGTGTACCGAACGAGTTTCCACACGGATGTATTAAGTAGCGTACTGCACGTTGTGTAAACAATACTCAAAATGCCGGACATTTAAGGCATTTAAGAAACTCCGCCCTGACAGCTCCGCAAAAGAGGACATGTCCTGTGAAAAGAGGACGTATGGTCAGTCTATCCTAGCCCGTTAGCTGCTAGCATGCTAGCAGCGACCGGGCTAGGTCCTGACCATACGTCCTCTTTTCACGGACATGTCCTCTTTTGCGGGGCTGTCGGGCAGTGTTTCTTAAATGTCTCAAATGTCCGGCATTTTGAGTTAGGGTTGCGTGTATTTTCAATGTACGTTCAGGGTTAAGAAGGTTAAAAACACAACAAATAAAAGAAATAAAATTGTGCGTGCAGCAGCACTGGTGAGGGAGGGGTGAGGGAGGGGGAGAGACAGAGAGAGCGAGAGAGTTATCATAAACGTGCATGCGTCGTCAGGCTCTGCTTTTTATCGATACATTTATCACATTTAATTTGTTATTATCTATAGCAGGGGTGTCAAAAGTCTGCATTTTGTAACATTTTCCTTGTTTTATTTGGCAAGTTGAAAGAACATGGCGCCAGTATGCTGTATTTTTTTCAATAAAATACTGGCAAGGATAGAAATGTAGTTTGTCTCTTTTATCCAATTATTAATCGATTAATCGAAGTAATAATCGACAGATTAATTGATTATCAAATTAATCTGCAGCCCTAGTTTTAAGGTGTACTGGCTTCAATTTAGCCGTGGCGCCGCGCCATGATCAGATACATCCATCCATCCATTTTCTATCGCTTGTCCCTTACGGGGTCGCTGGAGCCTATCTCAGCTGCATTCGGGTGGAAGGCGGGGTACACCCTGTATAGGGGAAAATCCTGACAATATGTGTGTCACGTGTAACGTCACTTTGTTAGTTAAAAAGGCGGTTTGCAAGCTTCCTCAGAGTAAAATTTTTCAAATAAAAAAATATAACAGAACACCATCGGCTGGCTTATGTTACCATTGGTGGAACACATTTGTTTGACAATTGTCTATATTTTCACAATTACAAAGTTTATAAAATAATCCTTTTTACCGGCCTGAATAAAATAATTGGTGTTTACGCCCGGTCTTGTCAACACATACGCGTAGGCGGCGCGTGCGCATATAAAAGCAGTCCAAGAGAAGCAACAAACATTTTGCAGTCATGTTGTCGTTATGATAGAATAAACATTCAATGACAGCTAATGTTAGCTATCCAAATTGCTATTATTAGCTAACAATATCTAAAGCTAATGCGCAGAACTCCATGTGTTACGTAAGTAGGTAATTTCGTCATTACGTACGAAAAGCCGTAGGAGGGCAGCATATACTTTGTGAAATACATTGGAAAGTTGGCGCTCTCCAGGCATCAGTGTAAATGTTGCAAACAGCTCTTTTAAGCAAGCATGAAGAGCAATTAGGTGTTTTTGGTGTGCATATGAGCTCCTCTCAGGTTATGTGACCATTTGCAATAGGAGTTGAATCAAAATATGGTTACCAGAGAAAGGCACACAAAACTAGGTCAAAGTGTCAAGAAAGCAAATAACTAAAATCACCAAATTTTGGTTTCTGATTTTGTATCAAAGGAGGAGCAATACTGTTAACACTGCAGAATGTTACAATAAAGAAGTCACATAATACAGTTCCTATTAAAGTTTTACAAAATGCTGGATACATCATAAGCCCTAATAACATAGCAACCGAACTAAGTGATAACTTTCGGTCTGTTTTTCAACTTGCAATTTAATGTTTTTTTGCACTCCATGCTATTGTGTCACATTACACTGTTATATGGCTACAAAGAGAGCAACACCTTTCAAAAATGCTCTTAAAAAACAGGTCAGGTCAACAAGTCGTGTCTTACGTCTTAAAGTTATGAATTCAAAACTTTCATGTTTCTGTGGGCTCCCTTTACTCTGGTGTACAGTAAAACTCAAATAAGTGTTCTGAACCTAAGTTATCCTTTCTCTATTTTAAAGGCCTTTAAACTCAGTGTGACTCAAATCGACTAATAGCCTCAAACACAATACTGAGTAAAACAACTCAAGGAAACAAATTACATAGTTTGCTTGTACTTTTGTTGGGGGAGGGGTTCTTATCATTTGCAAAAGAGTGTGAAGGACACAAAAACAATGTGCGTCAGCTGATGGTTTGGCATCCGCTGAATACTGAATCTATGTTTGTGAGGGGTATTTTTTTGTTAAGGAAAACATTGCTGACATGGTGTGGGCATTTCATAGAATATGACTACCTGCACGGTTGCAGTGGATATTGCTGGCTACATGTACTACTATGAGCATATTGCTGCTGTTTGATTATAGAAAAAAACTGTAAATATTGTTGAAAATTATGGAACAAAATAACTAGTCATTAAAAAATGTAATTCCTTAATTCACCAGCTGTCAAGTGTTCTTTAACAGTCAGAAGTCACAAAAAACTAAAGCAACCAATATGGCTGGACATCCTGACACTTCCCCACAAGTGATAAATAAATATAACAGTTCACTACACTAATGCATCCTACATATGCTAAATATGTAAGTAGAGTTAAATATCAGTGACTGCGTGAATTTTAAAGGGGAACTTCACTTTTTGTTTTATTCTGCCTATCATTCACAATCATTATGAGAGACAAGAAGACAAAACGGGAGCAATCAATTCTACCTCTAAATCACTAAAAAAAATGCATTCAAAAACCGTCCACAATACTTCATTTATGTTCCATAACCTGTTAATAAGCAAACTGTAGCGACATTGTTATTGTTGTTCTCTCTTTTTCCTAGCATAGTAACACATCGGCATTCTTCGGTGTTAGCCATATAAGCTGGCTACAGAAAGAGATAAGCTAGCTTCTGCTTCAGCATGAAACGCATTTGAGTTTGTAATGCACAACACAATGCGATAAAACACCAATCTGAACTGACTGAAAAGCGTGAGTAATCATATTACAGTGTTAGTAAAGTATTAGCCCACATTTCATGTTTTGTTTGTACATAGCTTGCCAGACAGCGTATGTACTGTAGTTGTAATAACACGCATGACGTGATATTAAATGTGACTCAACTCGATGGTTGTGTGTTTGGTTCAGATGGCCGGGGACATTTTTTCCGGTTTATTTGGGTAAGCATTGCGTTTATGTCAAAATAGAATGGGTCAAGTTCCATATTTACAGCGCCAAAGTCACTTTTCGCCTCATTCTTTCGGCTTCCATCTGCTCCAACTTCAGGTAAGTTAAACGACAGAGACTTTAACATTTTTGCAGCAAATAAAATAAAATATAAACACTAGAGTGTTTTCGTTGTAGAGAGGAACTTAGTCCGATGTAAACTGTAAAAAATTGACAATTTAACCCCATAATGGCCAGCGTCCACTGCAGTGGACACTTGCATTTTGAAAAACGGCAATTGTTTTCTAATATGTGTAACTTACAAAATAAATAGACCAAAAACCAATATCCACGACAGAAAATGCTGTTTTGTTTTTTTAAATAATAGAGGTGTAACGATTAATCGATTGATAGATCGATTTATATTCCTTAGATTCAACTACATCGATCTGTGCTTGGAAAATGTACCTTCCGGAAGACAGGTATCAATCCAAGACCATTATAAAAGGGAATTAATCGATTTTATCAGTACTAGAAAAAGAAAAACATTTAAGAACGGCAAACTTTATATGAAGTTTAGCACTATTAATGATAGGAACGTTAAACGTTATTCAAATCTGTCTGCCCATCTGTGGCATCATCAAAAACAAAAAATTCTAGCTTCGGTGGCTGAGAAAGTTTACAACAAACGCAAAGGCCACAAGACAATATCATAAGTTACAAAACAAAAACTTAAGCTAGAGCACGATTGCAAAAGCCACAACAAATAAAAACTACACAAAACAATAATATAAAGCCGCAACACAACTTTAAGCCAGAAAGGATGTGATCAACACAACGGAAATGACAGTGGAGCAAGTTACGATGGTTTTTCATTGTATCCAATTGGGTTGAGTTTTTTCTTGCCCTGATGTGGGTTCTGAGCCGAGGATGTCGTTGTGGCTTGTGCAGCCCTTTGAGACACTCGTGATTTAGGGCTATATGAATAAACTTTGATTGATTGATGATTGATAATATCGTTCCTGAATCCTTTCGCAATCACAAATTCCTAATTGAATCCCGGCCAGCTTTTTGGAAATGTGCACCCCAAATCAATGTAGTGGAATAGCCCTGCCACAGACTTTGGTTTTTGCATTGTATATAGAGCTTGTTGTGAATTTGATACAGAATAATGTAAAGGCTCTAATTATTAAATAACAATTAATTGTTTCGGCATTCAAACTTACAGCAATATCTGCTTAAGATGTAATTTTACTTGTTAAAGTTGCACGCGTGTTTCCCTCTGTTGCACATGTGGGCCCGTCGGGCCTGCAATAACAACAAACGTGGAGGTGCGTGGAATTACACGTACCTGCTCTCTGGATATGCAGGGCAACGACGGTCTCCGGGGCATTTTACAGCTGCCGTAATAGCTGCTTGACGTTTCCCCCAGAGAAACACAACTGGAGCGTCTCCTGGCTCTGATCACCGGGACCTTCTCCTCCGTGCAGGCGCCCCCGCTCACAGCGTCCCTCGGCGGGTAGCAGCGGTCGAAGCCGAGCCCCAGCAAGGAGCCGCAGAGCCCAGCGACGCAGGCGAGCAGCGGTCTGAGCAGCGCGGGCAGTCCGCCTAAGCTGGTGAAAGAGAGCAGCCACACCAGGCTGGCAAAGAGCAGTACGAGCACGCTGTGTTTGAGTTTCAGCGTGGGGACGAGCGTGAGTAAACCCACGCATCCCAACACGAACAACAACCTGCCGACCATTTGTATCTGGTGCTGCTCCTCTCCCCATTGCAAGAAGCGCAGCACGGCGAAGTCCCCGAGATAGCACGACGCTGGCAGTGACAGCAGCCACCATTGACCACCCTCCTTCCGTCTCCTCCGCAGGTAGAAGGTGAGGAAGAAGAAGGCACAGCCGATGCTGAAGAGAGGACTGGCGGACTGCGAAAAGCCCGACAACAAGGTCCGCAAATCCCAACGCGGGTCACTTTGCGAGCTCCGGGACAGAAGGAAAGACAGCGCCAGGACGACAACGGCGCCGACGTAAAGGGCAGAGACCTTGACAAGTTGGGACTCTTTGCCGCAAAACCTGCACACGTTGAACCAAAATCCCCCGTGCTGGTCCTGTTTGAGGGGGGTGACGCAGCTCTTTACGTAGCCGTTCCTGAAGCCCTCCGAGCTGTTTACTCTCGCGCCTCCGTCGTGGTGCCTCGCTTTGCCGTGTGCCGCCTCTCCTTCTTCCCGCGTGGCCATGGCTCGACGACGGCGACTCCTCGTAACCCCCCACGTCAAAGCCCCACTCGACGGCTTTTAACGCTGCACTACATGACGGCGAATGCGCTCCATGGTGGCTCCCAGTAACATGCTCAGGCAGCAGTGGCACGAAAGAATGAAGGTGAGATGTTGTTTTTACACTCAACGCGCTCGCTGTCGCCGCCTACAGGACAGAGTAGTCAGGGTCTGCTCCGGCTTTGATGATGGCCCATGTTCTCTCATCTTTTTAACGTCCATCATCACTTTGAAGGCCTCAGAAAAAAAACGTTCGTTGAGAGGCACATGTACCAAACACGCACATACTATACGTAACACTTAAAAATATCCATCCATTTTCCTACCGCTTTGATTGATTGATTGAAACTTTTATTAGTAAATTGCACAGTTCAGTACATATTCTGTGCAATTGACCACTAAATGGTAACACCCAAATAAGTTTTTCAACTTGTTTAAGTCGGGGCCCACGTAATGTGTCCCTTTCGGGGTCGCTGGAGCCTATCTCAGCTGCATTCGGGCTGAAGGCGGGGTACACCCTGGACAAGTCGCCACCTCATCACAGATAGACAGACAACATTCACACTCACATTCACACACTAGGGCCAATTTAGTGTTGCCAATCAACCTATCCCCAGGTGCATGTCTTTGGAGGTGGGAGGAATCCAGAGTACAGAGGGAACCCACGCAGTCACGGGGAGAACATGCCAACTCCACACAGAAAGATCCCGAGCGCAGGATTAAACCCAGCACCTTCGTATTTTGAGGAAGACGCACTAACCCCTCTGCCACCCTGCTGCCCAATTAAAAATATGTTTAATTAAAAACAGCAAACGCTATAGTTTTCAGTTTTCAAAGTTTAGCACCAAAAGATTCCTCTCAGAGTACAATATGGCAGCGGCCTTCCCTACTCCATGAAAAACAGATTTTCTAAATCAGTGGTTCTCGAACTTTCATAAAACATTTGGCTCTCCAAGTACCACCACATGGAAAACATTAAAATACAGTAGCGTAGCAGGCCTGAGTATTCATTAAAAACAAGGCAGAGGTTTTATTTAACAATATTTAATATTGTTGGTCACTGTAACATTACATACATTACATTACATACTGTAACATTACACCAGCTCAGTGGCCTTGTGGTTAGAGTGTCCGCTCTGAGACTGGGAGGTTGTGAATTCGAATCCCGGCCGAGTCATACCAAATACTACAAAAAATGGGACCCATTGCCTCCCTCAGCATCAATGGTTGGAATTGGGGGTTACATCACCAAATATTCCAGAGCGCGGCCACTGCTGCTGCTCACTGCTCCCCTCACCTCCCAGTGGGTGGTACAAGGGGAGAGTTTAAATGCAGAGGACACATTTCACCACACCTAATGTGTGTGACTATCATTGGAACTTTAACTTTAACATACGATTTTAATAGTAGCACTGTGTTTGCATATAGGAAAATAAAACACTGTACTTTAAACAAGTGATTATTTGGCGTACCACGAGATGGAGCCCGCCTACCGCTACACAGTTTAAGAATAGCTGTTCTAAATCATGTTTTATTTAATGCTAACCCGAAATACGGTTTACTCACTGTAAAAACAAACAAAAAACATTCTATAACATTAAATGATTAGGGGAAATTAAAACCAATGGATTGATCTAAAGAGAGAGCCCAAACAGCCATACATTTTCTTACAAATACAATCAATATATGGCTTAAAGGTAAGCTCAGGGTGAATCCAAAGAGCATTGTATTTAAATACATAAACCCGTTCTAGTGGAGTTCCATAATTAAAATGAATAAGCAACCCAGGTAAATGAGATAAACTATTTCGTACCAAACACCATAGAACATGACTTTACCATATTAAGAACAAGCCTGTTATTAAATTGTCCCTAGTGTGTGAATGTGAGTGTGAATGTTGTCTGTCTATCTGTGTTGGCCCTGCGATGAGGTGGCGACTTGTCCAGGGTGTACCCCGCCTTCCACCCGAATGCAGCTGAGACAGGCTCCAGCACCCCCCAGAACCCTTAAAAGGGACTAGCGGTAGAAAATGGATGGATGGATGGGATTGTATCATTGTAAGCTTTTATTAGAACAAGTTGAATAACAAAAAAGAAGAGAAAACAACTAACAAGAATAATGAAAAGAACAATAATAATAATATGGTAGTGTTTTTCAAACATGTATACAGTTAAAATGTTTACATCCCATGTTTACAGTTTTGCATTCTAACATGTCCGAAAAGGAGTAGGAAAAAGAAGAGCCTATTAAATCCTACTCCTTTTCCGTCTAAAAATGATTTTTAACACAATTGTTCACTTCTCTTTTCAATCTTTAACACAACAACAAATAAATAAATATAAACACAGTTCACATGAATTGATAGTTACATTTGTGCATGGTTCACATAATTTACTGAATATGTGATAGATTATTCATTCATGCGGTTCAAGATCAGTATTCCTCTTCCTTGTACAGTTTTGTACACACTTTGAATTTGAACAGTTTTTTAAACTGTATCATATTATTACATTTTCTTTGCTTATTTGCACAATCCATTCCACAATTTAATTTAAAACACAACTTTGTTTTTCTCAAGTTGTTCCCTGAAGTCTTATTGCGCCTACCAAATAGCAGTGTTGCAGTGCATAACATAACTTGTAAGCTTTTGTTATTTGGTTTTAAAATAAGTTTACTACCCAAATGTAGTTCCAATGAAAAGGTGTTTGTAAATAACATGTTTACTGTTGTCTTGGGACTGCGTGGGTTCTTTCCGGACACTCTGGCTTCCTCTCACTTCCAAAGACATGCACCTCTTGTAAAAAGAGCTCAGCAGCGCATGCACTTTTTGCGTGGGATGAAAAGAGCACAGCTCCCTCCCCCCATTCTCACCACATTCTACAGAGGCACTATAGAGAGCCTGCTGACCAACAGCATCTCTGTCTGGACTGGAGCCTGCAATGCCTCAGACTGCAAGTCTCTCCAGAGAGCGGAAAAGATCATCAGGACTCCTCTTCCTCCTATCCAGGAGATCGCAAAAAGCCGCTGCCTGACCAGGGCTCAGAAAATCTGCAAAGACTCCTCCCATCCCCACCAAGGACTGTTTTCACTCCTGGACTCTAGAAAGAGGTTCCGCAGCCTCCGAAGCAGAACCTCCAGGTTCTGTAACAGCTTCTTCCCTCAGGCCGTGAGACTCTTGAACGCATCATAATTAAATTATCCCCTCAACTCCCCCCAAAATGGATTAACTCGCGGGAATAAAAAAGACAATACAACATACATCCATAAACGTGGACGCATGTGAAAAAGTGCAATATATTTATCTGTACAGTAATCTATTTATTTATTTATATATATTTATATATTTATTTATTTTATATATACATACCGGTAGTTATATATTATTTATATATATTTATTTATTTATACATGCACCTTATTGCTTTTTTATCCTGCACTACCATGAGCTTATGTAACGAAATTCCGCTCTTATCTGTACTGTAAAGTTCAAATTTGAATGACAATAAAAAGGAAGTCTAAGTCTAAGTTTAACCTGCTCATGGGGATAGGCTGATTGGCAACACTAAATTGGCCCGAGTGTGTGATTTGTCAAAAGCTTTTGATATGGTTGTGGAGAGGGGCGTGGTTCACGCGTTCCCTGCGGGCGGGGTGTGTGCGGAGGCCGGCCATGAAGCAGCAGACAGGTGAGTGGATGACTCAGCTGGAACGAGTTATCTAATCACCTGTTCCTTTATTAAGCAGCGTCGGAGACCATGAGAGGAGAGCGGACCTGGAAAGCAGAGGAAAAGCCAAGGAAGAGTGCTGAAAAGCCAAAAGGAGAGACATTGTGAGGAGGAGAAGAGCTGAAAAGCCAAAAGAGACTTGTGTAAGAATATAATTAAAAGAATTGTAAAACGCCGAAACAGAGTGTTGTGCCCTTTCCTGTGGTCCCAGAAGAACCCGAGACAGAGACGTCTTCACAATGGTCGATCATTATCTTCTCCTGGACAAACTGCATCATATTGGAGTAAAAATGCTGTCCTTTGGTTTAACTCTTATCTTCGCAATATACAAAACCCAAAACCAGTGAAGTTGGCACGTTGTGTAATTCGTCAATAAAAAAAGAATAAATAAAAAACACAATGATTTACAAATCCTTTTCAATTTAACCTAAATTGAAAAGGATTTAGGTTAAATTCTAACCTAAATCCTTAGGTTAGAAATTATTGCAAATCCTTTTGCAATAATTTGCAAAAGGATTTGCAAATTATTGTATTT
This sequence comes from Nerophis lumbriciformis, assembly GCF_033978685.3. Classification (NCBI taxonomy): domain Eukaryota; kingdom Metazoa; phylum Chordata; class Actinopteri; order Syngnathiformes; family Syngnathidae; genus Nerophis; species Nerophis lumbriciformis. Next base: position 24,352,273 of record NC_084553.2, read on the forward strand.
TTTTTTATCTACGATTTACACACCGTGCCAACTTCACTGGTTTTGGGGTTTGTATATCAATATGTTTCTGTCAATGGCTGTCAATCTATCCAAATGTTAGCTAATAGAGGTGTCCCACATGGTTCCGTTTTAGGCCCACTTCTTTTCTCTATTTTATCAATGATTTACCTCAAATTTGCTCATTCTGTCATGTTCATGTCTATGCCGATGACTGTTATTTACCGTTCCAATTTTGATATATTACAAATTAAATATAACTTGCAACAATATTTCAGTATTGTACAACACTGGTTTGATAACAGGCTTGTTCTTAATATGGAAAAGTCATGTTCTATGAGGTTTGGTACGAAATAGTTTATCTCATTTACCTGGGTTGCATATTAATTTTAATAATGGGTTTATGTATTTAAATACCGTGCTGTTTGGATTTACCCTGAGCTTATCTTTAAGCTACATATTGATTATATTTGTAAGAAAATGTATTGCTGTTTGGGCACTCTCTATAGATCAATCCATTGTTTTTAATTTCTGGTTAGAAAAAGAATACCTTCACATTTGTTACTTCCCATACTAGATTATGCGGATGCTGTTTACCAAAACAGTACTGACTCTATCCTCAAACCTCTCAACATTTTATATCATTCTTTGTGGAGATTTGTCCTGAGGTGTTCATTCAGAACTCAACATTGTGGGATGTACCTGGCTGTTAATTTTCCTAAAGCAAGGCGTCACTTTAATTGGGCTATGTTTCTTTTTAAATGTATTTACTTATATGTCCCACCATATCTAAAACAACTTTTAGTTCAGTATACAGCTCCCTATTCTCTTACATATGAATTGTCACATTTTTACAGTACCGAAAATTCATAGGGAAGTAGGCCGTAGGTCAGTGATCCTCAACAGGCGGACCGCGGTCCATGTCCGGACCCAGCGACGTGTCCGTCCGGACCCAGCACGAATTATAGTAAAATAAAAAAAAATTAAAAAATAAAAATGTTTTTTTTATTATTATAATTATAATTATTATAAAAAAAAATAATAATTGTATTTATCTGTGAGTTATCGCTAGCGCAAGTCAACGTTCTTTGTTGTTTTTAGTCAAATATCTCCACGTTTCGTTTACACTTCTCGTGTCTCACTCACTCCGTCTCTCTCTCTCTCTCTCTCTCTCTCTCTCTCTCAGAGAGAGAAAGAGAGAGAGACGGAGTGAGAGCGAGAGAACGCCACTCTGATTGGCTAATTCCGGGGTATGGGTTGTCATCTCTTTCACAACGACGCGCTGATAGGCTGTTACCACCTGGGTCATGTGCACAGTGCATGGAACCTTTCGCTGCAGGCACACAGTTGTCTTGTATCGCTACTTCGCTAACTGTTCACTTGTCAGTCACTGAATGTGAATCAAATCACAATGGCATGCTCCACGTTGGCTCAGGCTGGTAAAAGAAAGGTGGACAGGGAAAACCGACGTTTCAAGGAAGAATGGACAGAGCAATATGTTTTCATCCTACCTACTGCAAGTACCAGACCAATGTGTCTACTATGCAACACTACTGTACGTTGCTCTGGTGAAAAGTGAAAATCTGAAACGTCACTATCTGAAAGAGCACCGCGAATTTGAAGAGACATTTCCTCATGATTCAGAGCTAAGAAAAAAAGAAATCACGAGGCTGAAAAAGCCATATGAAACATCAAGCAAGATTTTTGTTAAATCTATGACACAACAACAAATAGCAACAGAGCAGTAACGTGCGGTGAGGTTGATGGCTGGTGAGGCACTGACTTCAACACAGTCAGATTTACAAACATATGAACCCTAAAGAGTATCTTATTCACCATTTGATTGGCAGCAGTTAACGAGTTATGTTTAAAAGCTCATACCAGCATTCTTCCCTGCTTGGCACTCAGCATCAAGGGTTGGAATTGGGGGTTAAATCACCAAAAATTATTCCCGGGCGCAGCGCCGCTGCTGCCCACTGCTCCCCTCACCTCCCAGGGGGTGATCAAGGGATGGGTCAAATGCAGAGGACACATTTTTTCAAAGTTCTTATTTATTTTTGTTTCAAAGAAAATATTTCATGTATTTTATTGGATATTTATTTTATTTTTGTTAATTTTAAGAAAATGTTAAACTACCTACCTCCTGCTATTATATAAGCTTGACCGATAATAAACGGACCCAGCCTGTTTCAAAAAAACATTTGTGGACCTTCAAGATTTGTACTTGAGGACCCCTGCCGTAGGTCATTTAAGTTCAAAGCCCCATCTGATTGGAATAATCTCCCTGCTTTTTTAAAAGCCCATTACTTCTTATTTTATTTTTAAATCAAGTTTATTTTCCAAACTGCAAACTAGTTGTTCTTGCACGATTTTGAAATTGTTTTATTGTTGCATTGTATTGTATTGTAATCGATTGCAATGGTTTACTACAGGTGTCTCAAACTCGCGGCCCACCGGCCAATTGTAGCCCCCGAGATTATATTTTGTGGCCGCCACCTTAATATGAAAGTTTAATGTCAATGTGACTGACAAGTTTTATATGAATGGCACTTGTTATGTGCGGAGCAGAGCGAACCTACGGTTGGGCTATATGGCTCTCGGTGGCAGGACATCGCCTGGGCTTGATGCAAGCAGATAAACATTTCTCAATGAGTGAAGTACAGCAGCGTTGCCATGGAGAGCTTTCTTCCGTGCCTGGCTGGCTGCCTCTTTTTCTAATGGGCACACAGACATTAGTCCCAGCGTGCTGCATTCACAACACTTCCAAAAAAAGTTTTTAAAGTTGCTACCCAACAAAATATTATACGTATATGTCGTGGGTTACTGTGGTGGATCCCAGAAAGCGCTAAGGACAAGAGTGGTGAGTGCGACAAGTTTTGTATTGTCCACAATGTCAATGATTCAAAAAACTAAAACTATGGTGCCAATAAAACAAAAACGTACCGTGAGAAAAAGCTCATGCACAAAATCACAAAACACGATGAGCAGGCAAACAGGCGGGCTGCCGGGACAGGCAGGAAGGCTGGGGATGTGAAGCGTAGTGTGCAGTAGTGATGGGACCAAATGTGCAGAGGCTTTGAGGCGTGTGTCGTTTCCATGAAGCGCGTATTGAGGCTTGCTTCATTTAGGGGAGGAGCCGGAAATGATGACGTATGAATGCTCGTTACCAAGTTGTATCACGTGACTGTTTCAGGACGTGGTTCAGATTTGCCGAGCTCCATTGAAAATGTCAGCTTTTGAGACTTGTGGTCAGTTCGGAATATGGATAGAGGATGAAAATAGTTTTTTTTAAATGCCACTCGAATCAAAGATGGATTACAAACAACATACTTGATATCCATTAAATTACCATCCTGTGATGGGTTCTTTAAGAAGTTTACTAGCACAATGGTTTGCGCATTTGCCTTTTAGTCTACACGACGTGGGTTCAATTCTTGGACAGGTCAGTTATCAAATGTGTTTATCACTGGAAATATTACATTTATTAAAGTAAATCATTATGTAATTATTCTTTTTAACCGGCGACCAGAAATCAATATTTGGATAATGGTGAGGTTTTGTCCAAAAAAAAAAGAACTAAATCTCCTCTGTTCTGTACATCATTGTCCAAGTTACATTATATTGTCATCTTCCTCTTTATGCCATTTCCTTAAGGTGACAGAAATACATATTACAACCTGCCCTATCATATGATTCTACCATGTTGGCAAAATACAAACTCAAAATATATGTACATATATAACACATAAACAATATTGTATTATGCTTTGTTGATTTACCTAGCAAAAACATTTTGTCAAACATTCATTGTGATTCATTGTCATTTTCAAGAGCCATAATATGCATCACACATTATATGGTTGAGATGCAGCTGTTTGTAATTCTACATTTGAACAGCAGGTGGAGTCTTGTGCCGAAGCATGCGTTGACGTTTCTAATGTAGTCTGCAGTCACATAGCGACACCTGTTCCCAATAACCCGGAATAATTATAGGGTCGTTATTTTGTATTTGCTTCACGCTATTTGCATTGCTTTACACAATGAACACTACACATACTTCTATTTGAATTCATTTGTTTTCTTTGTTTCTATGACTACGTTTGCAACAACAACAGCACAGTGTCATTTCCGCTTCTTTTTCGAGTAACAGGGCGGCGACTCGAGTAACACTCCGAGTAACAATCGCCTTTTTGCACTCGCTATCCAGGTACTATGTACCAATTCACAAATGCCATGGTGTTCATGTCGACATGATCGACATTGAACATTGAACGCAAAAACAAAGGAGACTTCTCCTGGGCTATTACTCGCCGACCAAGTGAGATCTACACTGTTACAATGTCCATTTCTCAGATGATATAATTGTTGATGACTGAAGCTGACAGCAACCCAACCCCCTCCCCCCTCCCCCGGATTGTAAATAATTCAATGTATATACTATTATGATTAACTTGTGTGATGACAAGTTGAAAACCTTATTGGGGTGTTACCATTTAGTGGTCAATTGTACGGAATATGGACTTCACTGCGCAATCTACTAATAAATGTCTCAATCAATCAAGCACGACTGTATTATGCTGATAGTATATATTTGTACCATGAATTGATTAACGTGGACCCCGACTTTAACAAGTTGAAACACTTATTGGGGTTTTACCATTTAGTGGTCAATTGTACGGAATATGTACTGTGCTGTGCAATCTACTAATAAAAGCTTCAATCAATCAATCAAACCACCGTGCTGCTGAACAGGAATAAAAGCAGGAAAAATTACGTCTACCGTGCGTCGGCTAAGCACGACAGTGACACCAAGTGGAATTAAAATATATTCCACATCCCCAAAAAATATTTACTTATTTTGTTATTAATCTTGACTGCAAAAGTCAATAGACTGGTTTTGTCAGATGGTTAATGTATGAATTATTGTTGTTATTATTATTATCTATTTATTATGGTTTTTTTTGTTATTATTATTTTCATGTATTTTCATTTTCTCTAGTTCATGTAAGCTTCTCTCAATGCCATCCATCCATCTATCTTCTTCCGCTTATCCGAGGTCGGGTCGTGGGGGAAGCAGCCTAAGCAGGGAAGCCCAGACTTTCCTCTTCCCAGCCACTTCGTCCTGCTCTTCCCGGGGGATCCCGAGGCGTTCCCAGGCCAGCCGGGAAACATAGTCTTCCAAACGTGTCCTGGATCTTCCCCGTGGCCTCCTACCGGTCGGACGTGCCCTAAACACCTCCCTAGGGAGGCGTTCCGGTGGCATCCTGACCAGATGCCCGAACCACCTCATCTGGCTCCTCTCGATGTGGAGGAGCAGCGGCTTACTTTGAGCTCCCCCCGGATGACAGAGCTTCTCACCCTATCTCTAAGGGAGAGCCCCACCAGTCGGCGGAGGAAACTCATTTCGGCCGCTTGTACCCGTGATCTTGTCCTTTCGGTCATAACCCAAAGCTCATGACCATAGGTGAGGATGGGAACGTAGATCGACCGGTAAATTGAGAGCTTTGCCTTCCGGCTCAGCTCCTTCTTCACCACAATGGATCGATACAACGTCCGCATTACTGAAGACGGCACACTGATCCGCCTGTCGATCTCACGATCCACTCTTCCCTCACTCGTGAACAAGACTCCGAGGTACTTGAACTCCTCCACTTGGGGCAGGGTCTCCTCCCCAACCTGGAGATGGCACTCCACCCTTTTCCGGGCGAGAACCACGGACTCAGACTTGGAGGTGCTGATTCTCATCCCAGTCGCTTCACACTCGGCTGCGAACCGATCCAGTGAGAGCTGAAGATCCTGGCCAGATGAAGCCATCAGGACCACATCATCTGCAAAAAGCAGAGACCTAATCCTGCAGCCACCAAACCGGATCCCCTCAACACCCTGACTGCGCCTAGAAATTCTGTCCATAAAAGTTATGAACAGAATCGGTGACAAAGGGCAGCCTTGGCTGAGTCCAATCTCTTCTCTCAATGGATGTGTGAATGTGTGTGTGTGGGCGGGGATTGTTTTGTTTTGTTTTGTTCTATTTGCTTTGTGGTGTGTGTTTTGTTTTCCCTGTGTTTGTTATATGTTTTGGCTGGTGTTATTTTTGGAAAAAATAAAAATATAAGTATGAATTTCTTAATTATTAATGATATTTTTTGTGTTAAGAAATAAATATAAAGACATTTGAGAATATTGGATTTTTTTTAACAAAGCTTTTGTTGTGGAACCACGGATGCAGCCCAGCCTCAACCAGACACCCTCCCCTGCTACCCCAAAAGGAACAAGCGGTAGGAAATTGATGGATGTTTATGTAAATGTGTTGCCTGCTTATTTTATTTATTTGTTCTATGTAGTTTTTAATCAATTTAATGTATAAAAAATTCCCTCAAAATCAGTATTGCTTACATTTCCCGGGGGACTACAGTAAAATTATTTTTGATGTTTTCTGTTGAATGTTTCGGTAAAACATTTTAAAATCGCTTTTTTGGTCTCGTAGTTTAACCCTCCAGAGACACCGTAGCAGTGATGTGGCTCTCGCTGGCATTCTACCTTCCACGTCACGAGGAAGTAGTGGCGACCCGGAGAGACAGCTCACTATACGGAGCTACTGCCTTTTATAAATGTAATAATATAACTACACTGCGAAGGCCACTTTCAAACAAATTGGTCGTGATTGTAAGTAAGCGATGTATTACTAATTTGCATATACTGCTAACAATGTTAATGTTTGTTGTATTTATATCCGTGGCAAGACAGCTAGCGAGCAAGCATTAGTGTCCTCCATTTCTTCACATTGGCCTAAGCTGCCGCTAGCTGAGCTTGGCTAGTTTCTTCTTCCATATGTTTATGTAGCAATTTAAACGACTGACAAAATGATGGGGTTTTTTTTAATGCTTAAAAATGTTCTTGTGTTGATATCGAAGCACACGGTTGCTAGCATTGCGCGAGTGCCAGTGCTACAGTACGTGTCATGTCAACTTGCATTTTAATCATTTACTATACATTCAATCATTGTGAATTTACATTGGCTTACTTCCCACTCTATTAATGTACATTTCAACGTTCAACCGTAACGTTCTACTGGAGTTGTCGTTATTTTCTCCCAACTGTGCAATGCTATTTATTATTTATTTTGCCGTATGCTATTAGCTTAAACGGACACAAACTAATGTTAAATATTTAATCTTTATTCGTAGTCGAATTCTACATAACTTTACATTACTCATGAGTAATGTTACTCATACTCCTACAGCATCCCAATTGAATGTTTATCTACGTTTTTGTAGAACAACGTAGTTTTACAATTAGCCTATTTGAATTACTGTCATTGGAAAATGTATCAAAATATATGTTGAGAAATATTCGACAAAATCTTACATTATTACACTGCTTTGCAAATATTAACTACTCAAAAAAGTTAAGGATGGACTTTATAACCTCTGAGTGAACTTGACTTTCGAATGTACATGTCCCTACTGTTCAATGTTTCAGTCCTTTTTGCACATTACTGCTTCCTAACAAGGAGCTGATCCTAAAATAAAAAGTCACAACCTAGGATTTTTTTAATTTCACAAAAGCATACAGCGTGCCTTTCTGTGTCACTTCCATTCTCAGTTGCAACATGGTAGTGACACTCCTAAGCTCAGTTGGCACTTTCCTCCAGGAACATCCAGTTTGAAACTTCGCGATGGCTCGATTCTGTTGATCAATTGTTAAGCGTTGTTTTAGTCTCATGATGTCAAAATGTGAACAGCATGATTAAGAGTTAATTGAACCAGGAAATGTATTGGTTGATTAACAGATCACACACATTTGTGAATATTGCCGTTAAGCTCCTTGTGGAAAAAACAGCAGTTTCTGCATCAAGTACAAGAGGCATTGAACAGTTGGACATGAGTATTCAAAGTGTGGGTAATGTCAAGTCAGGTTTATCAGCTTTTAAATGTATTTGTTCTCCATGGTTACTCATACGACTGATTGTGTCCTTTCTGCAGGTAATATCAAGACTAACATTCTTTGGGATTTCTACAAGACCATTCTAAGTCCAGCAGCAAAATGACAGCTGCAGAGAACGTTTGCTACACTCTGATCAATGTCGCATCAGACTCAGAGCCCCCCTCTGAAGTCAGCCTGAAAACTGACCTGGGTAATTGATCCCTCTATACTTATCTAATAAGGTCAAATGCATAGTCCAGTCTGATTTTATGGGTTATGTATAAAATATGAATGAAATATTGCTGAACTAAATGTGTATTGATCTTTCTTGGTAATGTAGTAGGGCTTGAACGTGTGATGTAGTAAACACAATGCATTGTTGGCCTTGCTGGCCTCTGAATACCTTTATTTACATGGCTGAATGCAATACTCTGTGCTAAAGGTTTGTTCTTTTCTTTAACAAGTTCAAAACATGGTGCAAACTTCCCACAATCATTGTCATAATCGCTTGGAGAAAAACATTTTTCGTGAGATTTTTATTTCCAGCGTGAAAGCAAAGCAAAATAATTTGGGTTAGTGAGTTAATAAAGAGACTGCGCATAGCCTGGATAGCAGCCGTGAGATGATCAAACATCGCTTTTAACGCCATCGCCTGGTGCGTGTTTGTATGTTCACGGAATCTTCAGTGTGGTAAGTTCGAATCAAAACATATTTAATTCTGTTCTACACGTAGCATTTAGTAGGCTGTTAGCATTAGCCATGCTAGCTGTGAGTTACAAACAACGTACAATATTTTGGAAAAAAAGCATGTATGTTTATTTTTAATCATGGCTAAGCACGAAAATGAATTTGTTTTTTTCTGGAGAAGTAGCACAGTGATACAATTATTTAAAACTAATAATGGGCTTGTTTTTTTAAAACCTCACTTCAGAACTTTCAGTTTACGTTGATTTTAGCGGTCCCAATGGACCTAACGGTAGTATTTTGCCTGAAGGAAGACCACATTTCCCGCGAGGACAGCGCATAGCGTCGTAAATCGTCAAATACTGCTGTCACGTACATACAAACTGACACGATAACACTGCAATGATTCAGTATGACTGATCTTTCCAGTAGGAACCTACATATTTTACTCAAACTTTATATGTGCTGTTGCAGTCATCGCATTGTTTTTTCTTTACACAGTACTTACGATTTTGTTGCAAGGCTGGTCGTGTCAGTGTGGAACTGCAAACTATGAAGCTGGTGGCTATCTATTGCTAACAAATTTCCGATAGATAACATTAGCATTATCATTTAGATTTGAGCATCGGAAGTCACTTACTAGTCCAGCAGGAACAGAGCCAAGGCAGCATCGGTCTGAAATCCCTCCTCATCTTTGAGCTCACGCCAGCAGGTGACATCCGGGCCAATGTTGATCTTTGATTATCCTTTTATCCACGTAGCCTCCCTTTTTCTATTTTGTCTTCTCAGACAAAACTTTTTTTTATCGTTTTGCAGCTTCTGTCATGATAGCAGTAATTGCACGTAGGCGTTCGCATCGACTTCCGTCTTTGCAAAGAATGGGCATATGCAGTGAATCATTCTGTACATTCATAGTTTTTTTTGGCCGCAGTGTCAGTGAAAGCGATACAGACCCCCTCAGGCCATGACAGAGGTGTCATTTAAATTGTTTTATGTCGATGTATCATCCCAAAAGTTATGCAAATATTTTATGAAGGTTGAAAAGTTACTTAGTGTTGCTTTAGGAAAACCTGCTTATGAAATGAGGCTGGTCTTCCTCACTCTATCTTGAACACATAAGAGATGAAATCGGAAGATTACACGCAATTTGAACGGAGGACAATGAGCCCTAACAGACTCCGCATTCTGAAATTCTTCACCGGTATAAAAATTGAGTCCATTGACAAAATATAGATAAGTTTGGCTTCGACAATGGCGGCATCTTACTCAAATCTCTTGCTCGATAAAGTCTCCTGATTTTTTTAATTTTGTGTGAACCATTTTAATATAATTTGTTACTCTCTCTCACATACAGTACAGCCATGTAAACAAAACCTTTGGCCAACAGAAATGGCTACCGCGGCCCCGCAATGCTTTGCCAAATCGTGTGCTCTTTCAAACCCTATTTATTTCTGTTTAAAATTTGGGGATATTTGTGTGTGTGTGGTATTTGTTGTCAATGGAAACCTGCAGCGAACCAAATAATCAACCTGCTAATATGATCCATCACAGATACCTTTGAAATATTATTTAGAAAACGTTTAAGAAAATAGTTGCAAAGTGTTCTCATGCATTCTCTGTGATTTTTTTTCATTAATACCACAGAAAAGGGGGAGATCAAAGCAAAGACTGAGGCATTGAAGAAAGTCATCATCATGATTCTGAATGGCGAGAAGTTGCCAGGGCTGCTGATGACAATAATTCGCTTTGTGCTGCCACTTCAAGACCACACCATCAAAAAACTGCTGCTGGTTTTCTGGGAGATTGTCCCAAAAACCACTCCAGACGGCAAGCTGCTTCAGGAGATGATCCTAGTCTGTGACGCCTACAGGAAGGTAAGATAACAAATCTTACATTCTGTCGTTGCCCAATCTCAAAAAGGGATTGAAAAAGCTAGTTATGCTGTTTTAAAAATGTATTATAATAAAAAGCTCTGCCTTTAATTTTAGGACCTGCAGCATCCCAATGAGTTCATCCGCGGCTCCACTCTTCGTTTCCTGTGCAAGTTGAAAGAGTCTGAGCTGCTTGAGCCTCTCATGCCCGCAATCCGTGCCTGTCTAGAGCATAGACACAGTTATGTCCGCCGGAATGCCGTCCTGGCAATTTACACTATCTACAGGTACAAATAAAATATAAACCTATGTGTTTTTGTAGGAAACAACTCTCAATTGACAATCTTCTTTTGGTTCAGGAACTTTGAACATCTCATCCCGGATGCTCCAGAGCTGATCCATGATTTCCTTGTGAATGAGAAAGATTCAAGCTGCAAGAGGAACGCTTTCATGATGCTGATTCATGCAGACCAGGTCAGTGTCAAACACAAATTTTATGCCTGTTGCTGTTGGCTAACTTTAAATAACTTTACCTAACACAACTTTGTATGACTAATTGTAATAATTTCCTCCAGGATCGAGCACTGGATTATCTCAGCACATGTATTGACCAAGTTCATACTTTTGGGGACATTCTCCAGCTGGTCATTGTGGAGCTGATTTACAAAGTCAGTCTCAACGTTTTTATGTCTGTCATTGAAGCTGAGTCTAGCTCCAAAACACTGAAAATGTATCTTGGTTTTTATTCTCATTAGGTGTGTCATGCAAACCCATCAGAGCGTGCTCGATTCATCCGTTGCATCTACAACTTACTGCAGTCCTCAAGCCCTGCTGTAAAGTATGAAGCAGCTGGCACTCTTGTAACCCTCTCCAGTGCACCCACAGCTATTAAGGTACATTTTAAACATTTCAAAGTATAGTCGTCCCTCATTTATCGCATTCAATTGGTTCCAGGCCTGACTGTGGTAAACAAATTTTCGCGAAGTAGAAGTATTAATGATAAATCAAATATTTTCATAGTTGGAGCATCAAAAAACTATTTACGACCTTCTAAACTTTATTAAAGCCCTCTAAAAATTAAATAACACCCGTATAGTCACCTTTACACATATTTAATTTAATTTAATGTTTTATTATGGTAGCCTTAAATGCGTTCTCGCTCATGTCAAAGTCTCACCAATGTGGAAATGTGTTTTTGAAGATGAAGTCCATCAAAAACTTGCCAAAAGTTGGTCGACTTGATTTTCGCAAATAAGATACAGTAGCGGCAAGATTAGTCGTTCCTACTGTTGTTAGCATTGTTAACCCTTAACCTAGAAACTGAAGTCTAGGTGAATATCTTTATCAATCGCCACAACATAATACACAAATAAGACTTAACACTTACCGTATTTTCCGCACTATAAGGCGCACCGGATTATTAGCCGCACCTTCAATGAATGGCATATTTCAAAACTTTGTCCACCTATAAGCCGCCCCGGACTATAAGCCGCGCCTACGCTGCGCTAAAGGGAATGTCAAAAAAACAGTCAGATAGGTCAGTCAAACTTTAATAATATATTGAAAACCAGCGTTCTAACAACTCTGTCCCAAAATGTACGCAAATGTGCAATCACAAACATAGTAAAATTCAAAATAGTGTAGAGCAATAGCAACATAATGTTGCTCGAACGTTAATGTCACAACACACAAAATAAACATAGCGCTCACTTTCTGAAGTTATTCTTCATTCGTAAATCCTTCGAATTCTTCGTCTTCGGTGTCCGAATTGAAAAGTTGGGCAAATGTGGGATCCAAAATGGCCGGTTCCGTCTCGTCGAAGTCATCGGAGTCAGTGTCGCTGTTGTTGTCCAGCAGTTCTGTGAATCCTGCCTTCCGGAAAGCTCGGACCACAGTTGTGACCGAAATATCTGCCCAGGCATTTACGATCCACTGGCAAATGTTGGCGTATGTCGTCCGGCGCTGTCTGCCTGTCTTAGTGAAGGTGTGTTCACCTTCGGTCATCCATTGTTCCCACGCTGTTCGCAGTCGTGATTTGAATGCCCTGTTGACACCAATATCCAGCGGTTGGAGTTCTTTGGTTAATCCACCCGGAATGACGGCGAGTGTTGTATTTGTGTGCTTCACTTGTTTTTTGACACCATCTGTGATGTGGGCGCGCATAGAGTCGTATATCAACATGGACGGAGCTGTGTGAAAAAAGCCACCCGGCCTCTTCGCGTAAACTTCCCTTAACCACTCGCTCATCTTTTCTTCATCCATCCATCCCTTCGAGTTAGCTTTTATGATGACGCCGGCTGGAAAGGTCTCTTTTGGCAAGGTCTTCCTTTTGAATATCACCATGGGTGGAAGTTTCAGGCCATTAGCATGGCAAGCTAGAACCACAGTGAAGGACGACTTCTCATTCCCTGTGGTGCGAATATTCACCGTACGTGCTCCCGTTATATCAACAGTGCGGTTCACAGGAATATCAAAAGTCAGTGGAACCTCGTCCATGTTGATAATGTGCTCTGGCCGGATCTTTTTTTCAGCTATCTTGTTTTTACAAAATGCACGGAAAGTAGCCAGCTTTTCTTTAAAGTCGTTAGGCAGTTGCTGTGAAATAGTGGTCCGTGTGCGGATGGAGAGATTGCGTCTTTTCATGAACCGGAAACACCAAGAAGCACCACCTTTAAAATCATCCAGGTGAAGTTCGCTTGCTAGCTTTGTTGCCTTCATTCGAATAGTGATGGTGCTGACACTTCTGCTTGCTGCTCTCTGCTCAACAACCCACTGTTCGAGTTTGTCCTCCAACAGTTGCCATCTTGCTTTGTTCCCTCGGAAACTCTGTTTTGTCTTCTTTACCTGGCGCAGGTCATCTTCTTGCTTCCTCCACCTACGCACCATTGATTCATTTATGTTATATTCTCTTGCTGCTGCTCTATTTCCGTGTTCTTCGGCATGACTTATTGCCTTAAGTTTAAATTCTGCGTTATACGCCTGTCGCTTAGTAGGAGCCATTTTGTAGTCTGGTCTTTACAGATGTAAACACACAAAGGAAATGAAACGAAAATCCGCGCGCTTCTTCTTCTCCCGGGGGCGGGTGGTTGCTTACAGTAGAAGAAGAAGCGCTTCCTGTTCTATGGGGGCGGGTGCTTACCTTGGCGGTTGCTTGCGTAGAAGAAGAAGCGCTTCCTGTTCTACCGGGAAAAAAGATGGCGGCTGTTTACCTAAGTTGCGAGATCGAAACTTTATGAAAATGAATCTTAATATTAATCCATATATAAAGCGCACCGGGTTAAAAGCCGCACTGTCAGCTTTTGAGTAAATTTGTGGTTTTTAGGTGCGGCTAATGGTGCGGAAAATACGGTAATTTAGGCCAAAAACATGTAGAATGTGCTTTTAAAAAGTTATTTTTATATGTGCAATCAGTGTTGGCGCTAGGTATTTTAAAAATGGGGTCCCAGGGACCCCATCAAGTCATAAAAATGGGGTCCCACAGTAACTTTTTGGGGTCCCACTTTTTTGTAACCAATTTAAAAACAAATTAGAAATGTATGCATTATCCTGTTATATCTCACATTCTATATTGTGTTTTGGAAAAAGAACCTGCAACCCTCAGGTTTCTAGCACGGCCGCTCTACCCACTACGCCATACCACCCATATTTAATAAGAATGCAGCTGAGATAGGCTCCAGCGACCCCAAAAGGGACAAGCGGTAGAAAATGGATGGATGAAAGTTGTATGTGTATTTATTTCAGTATAAAAATGTAAAACGTTTTTTGCTTTGGTCGTGAAAATATGATAATCGTGTGCCAGGGCATACACACGTTTTATATTTAACGCTCAAATCTCTAGAGTCTACATCAACTTCAGATCTATCCGTCAATTTTAAGTTTAAAAAAAATATATATATTTTTTTGTTAGTTTTCTGCCCTTTTTGTCAAAGGAAATTATGCCTTTTTATGGCAAACATACAAAATGTGCAAAATCCTCCACAAAATATATTTTTCAAAGTGGAATATTTGATGTGAAGTAATTGGAGCCTTTGATAGGTCAATAATTCATAAAACATTGATTTTGATTTAATATTATGTTTTGAGCAATGACAGTTTTAAAGGAAAAAAAAGCTTTGTTTTATTAGTCAACATTGCAACTTTTTCTAAATTATATTTCACCTGTTAGCTTTTTTTATTCCACTTTTGTTATGTTTTTGTTTATTTTAATTAGCTGCGGGCGACAAATGGCCTTCGGGCCACACTTTTGACAGATAATAATAAATTAAATCTGATAAGTCTATCGATAAAAAGCAGTGCCTGGCAACGCATGCGTGCTTATCATAACACACAGTCACCATTTCTGCTTCAGTAAACAATGACGGTGATGACGTCACTGTCAGCGATGCGAGCGACACTTGCTAACTTGTCAGCCAAGAGACTCCTTTCAACACTCCTCGTACATTAACACTTCAAAAGGCACATATTTTCCCTGTTTGTTGACCTGCAAAGTATGTTTTTGGGGTGGAAGAGTCTGATCGGGTGCTGGTTAGCTTGAAGCTAACAGCTAGCCTGTCTCCATCCCCGAACAATGTCGATCCAGCGGGAGATAAAAGTGAAGTTTGGGACGGCGTGGCGCAGTGGAAGAATGACCGTGCGCGACCCGAGGGTCCCTGGTTCAATCCCCACCTAGTACCAACCTCGTCATGTCCGTTGTATCCTGAGCAAGACACTTCACCCTTGCTCCTGATGGGTGCTGGTTAGCGCCTTGCATGGCAGCTCCCTCCATCAGTGTGTGAATGTGTGTGTGAATGGATAAATGTGGAAGTAGTGTCAAAGCGCTTTGAGTACCTTGAAGGTAGAAAAGCGCTATACAAGTACAACCCATTTATTATTTATTTATTTCCATGGACTCACAAAGATCAAAACCACTCATTTACTGTAGACATGGCACAGGATGAAGTTAAAAAGGTTGACTTTACTCTCACCTTAGTGTTTACCATGAAGTCTTTCTTTTGACAGCCCCTAGCGGTAAAGTTGTCTCAAGTGCAAACTGGGGCAGTATTTGTGATTGATAAACCTTTCGGCGAATCAAAATTGAAGAAATTGTACCGGAAAGTACAGATAAGACGACCAATAAAAACACGGAGAAAACACGGTCGGTAAAAAAAAAAAAGAATTCCGCGTCCCGGGGATGCGCGGACTTCCGAAAATGCGTGTCCTTTTTGATTTCAATACATAAAAAGACACTAAAAGTACGTTAACGCCAACAGTGGCAATGTAGGGAAGCTGCGATACCTGAAGGGCATTGTAGCGAGGGGAAGACTGTACAAGTCAAATGTAATCATGTTTTTAAATAGTTTTTTTCATCAGAGTAGTCTTAAAAATAATGAAAAAATATGATGTTTTTGCAGGCTGCTGCCCAGTGCTACATTGATTTGATTATCAAGGAGAGTGACAACAACGTGAAACTTATTGTCCTTGATCGTTTGGTTGAATTGAAGGAGCATCCCACCCATGAGCGCGTACTCCAGGTACTTTCAATTATTGCTGTCTTGAGTTTTTGTTGCAAGTGGCCACTTAAATGTAATGCTTTTTTATTGTTAAATCAAAAAAACAAATCTTACTGTACATTATTTATAGATGTTTTCCAATATAGATCATGGCAATTATTTATAAGTTATACAGGAATATATATTACATTTTGAATCACAATCAGGTTTTTTGCCATTTAGCTTGGTTTGTGCATGGACATTGCACAGAGGTAATGTAAAGAAAAAGAGATGAGAAACAAAAGTCTGAATAGTAAAAACGATACATCCTCTAAAATTCCAATGTGCAGAAATGTATTTTATATACTGTACATTAGATCCAAGTAAGACAATGAAATACTACAGCCGGCAGGTGGAGCTGTATAGAAAAAAACTTCTACATTGCAAAAAGAAAATGTTTGTAATTCAAAAGAGGTATAGTAACCATCATTTAAAAATGTTAAATGTAGGTTGCCGTTTATGCAACATACAGTCAGCCAGTTAAAAATATTTATTCAACTTTAATCCATGCTTTCTATATCAAGGACCTTGTGATGGACATCCTCCGTGTTCTCGCAACTCCTGATCTGGAAGTGAGAAAGAAAACACTGCAACTGGCACTGGACCTCGTGTCATCCCGCAATGTGGAGGAGGTCTGTCTAGTGGTGTACGTGCTGTGTTTTCATGTTTGCGGAGTTAACTAAAACTTGAAACTATATACATTTTCAGTTGGTGATAGTTTTGAAGAAAGAGGTGATCAAGACAAATAATGTCACAGAACATGAAGACACAGACAAGTATAGGCAGCTGTTGGTGCGCACTCTTCACTCTTGCAGTGTGCGTTTCCCTGACATGGCGGCCAATGTCATTCCTGTGGTGAGCTTTTTTTTTTTAATTACATTTTTTTAAACTTTTATGGCTTAAATAGTTAAACACATTTTTGTGTTATACTTTTAATGCTGTAAAATTTCTCAATGTTTTTATGTATTGATACAATTTACAGCTAATGGAATTCTTAAGTGATACTAATGAAGCAGCTGCCGCTGATGTCCTGGAGTTTGTGCGGGAAGCCATTCAAAGGTTTGACACCTTGAGACCGCTTATTATTGAGAAGATGCTGGAAGTCTTTCATGCCATCAAAGCTGTCAAGTAAGTTTTTCACCTGTAGATTTTTTTGTCTTTCCAGATGCAAATTCGTAGTTGCTTTTTTAGGATTGCTTTTATGTATGTGCATGCGCTCCCTGCACACAGGTATTGTGAAACAGCACTGAGCGACAAGCCTGATTCTGAAGGCCAAACAAATTCCTTGGACCGAAAACCAGTTTTTATTCAGTGTAATTTGTAATTAGTGAACATTTTGATACTTAAAGAAAACAAGTTCTGCTAAACCACATATGTTTAAAAAAAAAAAGACAAGAACACCCTTGTCATTTTTTTGTTTTGTTTGTTTGTTTGCAAAATGTAATCGTGAGCAAGTTGCAAACAGCCTCTTTAATGTATGCTGCCTTCGCTATTTCCTTTTTATAAAGCCCTCAGTCACAGCTTACGTGACATTAATGGGTCTCATGGTCATGTCCCTGAATGTGATCCTTGTTTTGCAGACACAGTAGTGACGTTATGTTTTGAGTATGTAAATAGGATCCTTGGCTGTGTGATTTAGTAGTTGTCGCTCTCTGTCAATATTGTGTGTGGAGAGGGCAAGGCCACTATAAAATTTATTCAAATTAGACATTATTCAGGGCTTTTCATGTAAAATTACTTAAGTAAATATGGTCTAAGCATGAATTGCATAATTTAAACTCTCCTTATTCTCAGTTATTTGCAGTTTGTATCTTAGTTTTGACATTCTTAAATATGTAAATTATTTGTCAACATTGTTACTTGTTGATTATTTTTCTACTATTTTCTGATTAAATATTACAGTGGTTTTATGTAATATGAGGTGAGCCTCCCCCTCGAAGGTGTCAGAACACGTCCCCTGGATTATTTTATTATTGTAATGTAATACATCCTTGGGTATTCGACACCCTATGAATATGAGACCACTTTGTGGCTTGTTGTCCCACTTTATAGAATATACAGAGGAGCACTGTGGATCTTGGGTGAATACTGCAGCACAAAAGAGGACATCCAGAGTGTGATGACAGAAGTACGCAGATCACTTGGAGAGGTATGTCCAGTCAATATTGTGTTGTGACATTGTGAAATATGTCAAGAGTACTTGACTATGTCTATGTTAATTGTGCAGATTCCAATAGTAGAAAACGAGATAAAGAAAGAGACAGGGGAGTTGAAGCCAGAAGATGAAGTCAGTGCTGCTCCAGCTCAGAAGCTGGTGACAGAAATGGGCACTTATGTGACTCAGAGCGCCCTCAGCTCCTCCAGGCCTTCCAAGAAAGATGAAGATAGGTAAGAAATGGTTCTCAACACCTGTGCATATATTCTATTTAGGGATTTTGTATCAAATATCACTGCTCTGTTGTTTTAGGCCTCCGCTGAGGGGTTTCTTGATGGATGGAGATTTTTATGTGGCTGCTTCTCTCGCCACCACCCTGACCAAAGTGGCTTTGCGCTATGTTGGGATCGTCCAAGACAAAAAGAGACAAAATGTAAACGCGGTTCATTTGCATTCATTTAAACTAATTATGTAATAAACGGCATTCCCATCTAACCTTGCTGCCCTCATCAGTCTTTTGTTGCAGAGGCCATGCTGATCATGGTTACAGTGCTGCACCTGGGCAAGTCCTCGCTGCCCAAGAAACCAATTACTGACGATGATGTGGACCGCATCTCACTTTGCCTAAAGGTCCTGTCAGAGTGCTCGCCGCTCATGAATGACATCTTTAACAAGGAGTGCCGCAAATCCTTGTCACATATGCTGACTGTCAGACTGGAGGAGGAGAAGTTGTCACAGAAGGTAATGGCTCTTGATTCAAATGGCATAACTCTGGCTTCTTGATATTGGGCAGAAAAGGAGAGTTTGGATTCTGCAATTCATGCTTGGACCATATTAGTAAAATTCCATTGTCTCTTTTTTTCCCTCTAACTACAGAAAGAATCAGAGAAGCGCAATGTAACAGTGCAGGCCGACGACCCGATCTCCTTCATGCAGCTCACAGCCAAAAATGAGATGACTTCTAAAGAAGACCAGTTCCAACTCAGTTTGTTGGCTGCTATGGGAAACACACAAAGGAAGGAGGCTGCTGATCCTCTGGCTTCAAAACTCAACAAGGTATAGTGTTAATAATGTATACACTTTGCCTACGCCCAGGCTGAGAAGCATTAAATTATACACTGCCTAACCCAAAAAAATGTTACACACTGTAATATTTAGTTAGACCCGCCTTTATCTCTGCTTACAGCACACTTTTACTGTGGTATCATCTCCACACGCTTCTGAAATGTCAAAACTTATATTTCTGTGCAGATTCTTCAACAATATATTGTTTTGTATTGATCAGACCACTGTGCAGAAATCCTCAATGGGGTTCAAGTCTGAACTCTGGTGGCTAATCTGTGTGAAAATTATGTCTCATGCGCCCTAAACCACTTTTTCACAATTCGAGCCGGATGAATCCTGGCTTTGTCATCGTAGAATATACGTGTGCTATTAATGAAAAAAACAAAACATATTCAAGTTGTCAGCTGACCTCATTCTTTGGGCACAAAACATTGCTGAACCTAGACCTGACCAACTTCAGCAACCCTTTTGCTTAACTGAAGCTCCAGGTGGTAAACTTTTTTGGCCAGGGAACATAGCTCAGCAGTTCAGCTCACCTTGGTAACACTGATGGATTTCTTCGTTTTCTCTTTTGGTATGAGACTGTTTACCACAAAAAAGACCAGCTTTATTATAGAGTTTTTGTATTTTGTTCTCTTCCTGTTCATTGCTACCCCAACTAAAAGTGGTACGACTACAACTATTGATTATTTTAGTAATCAAGTAAGTAGGGGTGTAACGGTACACAAAAATTTCAGTTCGGTACATACCTCGGTTTGGAGGTCACGGTTCGGTCCATTTTTGGCACAGTAAGAAAACAACAAAATATACATTTTTGGGTTATTTATTTACCAAATTTGCAAAATCTTCAACTAAAAATATTTTTCTTAGTGGAATATTTGATGTGAAGTAATCGGAACCTTGGATAGGTCGATAATTCATAATAACATTGATTTTGATTCAATATTATGTTTTGAGCAATGACAGTGAAAGAAAAAAAAATAGCTTTGTTTTATTAGTCAACATTGCAACTTTTTCTAAATTACATTTAACCTTTAAGCTTTTTTATTTCACTTTTGTTATGTTTTTGTTTATTTTAATAGTATTTTTAGAATGTGCCGTGGGCCTTTAAAACATTAGCTGTGGGCCGCAAATGGCCTCCGGGGCACACTTTTGACACCCCTGCTATGGATAATATAAAATTAAATCTGATAAATCTATGGATAAAAAGTAGAGCCTGGCGACGCATGCGCGTTTATCATAACTCTCTCGCTGTCTCTGCCCTTCCCTCACGAATGCTGCTGCGCACACAATTTGTTTTGTTTTTAACCCCTTCTTAATCCTGAACGTACATTGAAAATACACGCAACCCTAACTCAAAATGCCGGACATTTGAGGCATTTAAGAAACTCCGCCCTGACAGCTCCGCAAAAGAGGACATGTTCGGTGAAAAGAGGACGTATGGTCAGTATATCGTAGCCCGTTAGCTGCTAGCATGCCGTGTGTTGCGCCTCGGTGTGCATTGTTTACCCAACGTGCGTTACGCTACTTAATATGTCCGTGTGGAAACTCGTTTGGTACACCTCCGAACCGAACCGGAACCCCCGTACGGAAACGGTTCAATACAAATACACGTACCGTTACACCCCTACAAGTAAGCTATCCATTAGTTTGTTCGTTTAATAGAATAAAACACTTGATTGCTTCAATGCCTATTTTAGGGAAAACATTTAAAATAAACAAATATTATTCTGCTTGGCACAACCTCCATTCTTTTTTGTAACATTTGCACATCATCAAGATTAAAATTGCGCTTAACCTCTGATTTCCACTGGATGTTAATGGATGCTTAATGGCTGCTGAACGGCGCTACCATAGAAGGTTTTTGCAATCCCCACCGCCGTTTGTTCCATCCATCCATCCATTTTCTACCGCTTATTCCCTTCGGGGTCGCGGGGGGTCGCTGGAGCCTATCTCAGCTACAATCGGGCGGAAGGCGGGGTACACCCTGGACAAGTCGCCACCTCATCACAGGGCCAACACAGATAGACAGACAACATTCACACTCACATTCACACACTAGGGCCAATTTAGTGTTGCCAATCAGCCGTTTGTTGCGCCTTTCAAATTGGTGCTTAATCATGTGATGAAGGGAGTAGTAGTTAAGGGAAACACAAACAGTTTATTCTATCCTTCCAGAGGAAGGTCCTGCCATTTGAGGTATGTAACAGCTGCTGAACGGCAACATCGCAGAACGTCTCAAGCTTTGCCGTCCATCAATACCCACAGCCGGGCGTATGACGTGACTTGTGGAAAAGAAGACCGTTTTGCAAGTTTTTGTATTTGTAGCAAGCGACAACACGACAGTGACATCATGACTCACGCCCGCACACGGACTTCATTCAACTCCCGCTAACCACTCCCCTGTTTTCCCGGCTTTCGTATCAGCTGGTATTTGACATAGGCCCCCATATAACTTTCCAGGATTTGCCTCTAAAATGATTCTTGAATTTTGCGACTCCAGAATCAGCAAGTTCTCATCCATTTGTGTCAACAAGGGGATTATTATTATTAAATAACGTCTGAAAACCTTTAGACAAGTTGACTTCAGGCCTGTCCTCACTCATTAGGATGTTTCAAAATACAATCTGCCTTGAAAACTGAGTTTTATTTTGAAAGTAATCTGACAATTTATTTTGTGTTTGTGCCTTACTTCCTGCCCAACACAAGCACATATTAGCTGAACTGATTCGCCGTGTAAACGCCATCTGGCAAAGATAGAAGCTCTGCGTATATTTAGCACAGGGATGTGTGCATTGACACATTGACTTGAATGGAAACAAAAAGAGTCCACCGCCACGGAGTTGCCGTTCCTCATTCAGTGGAAATCTGGAGTAACGTATGCATTAATAAAATTACAAAATGCAGCTTTCACTCACCACCGCTCTCATGTCTCTTGACTGCAGTGCATGCGTGGAAATGTATGTCCGCATATTTAAAGTACCGGGCATTCCCATTTTTTATTAGTTGAACTTATTAAACGATTAATTGAAGCAACTGAATATAATTCCAAGCTTTTTTCTAATCTGCCTTCTCTTCGGTGCAATAACCCATTCCACCAACCACCCTGTTTTTGTTTTGTTTTTTTGTTTTTTCATGTATATATTCATTTCACACCATATTCATTGCACTTCTACATTTTTTATATTTTTATATATTTGCACATTGTTTTTCTAGCATGCACACATCGCACTGTATGGAATGGCCTCAATCTCGTTACCTTGCGTAATGACAATAAAGCTGATTCTGATTCTGATTTATCGTTGCAGCCGTAGTAGGTTATGAATCATGTTTTCGGCCTTTTTTCACAACTTCTTGCATAAAATGAAAATAAGGATTATTATAAAATACTTTACTACATTACATCGTCTTCCAATTTAATTGAATTTGGATTATAACGGCAAATATACATTTTGTATGTATTACTTGAGATCTTATCGTTGCTGTTTGTTTTGTATTTTTGCTCATGCAGTATAATTTAAAAGACAGTTAAAGGTGCTGTTGCAACTTCCTCAAAGTAACATTTTTCAAAGCAAAACATATAACAAGAACACCACTGGCAGGCTTACATTACCATTAGTGGTTTAACAGAACACATTTGTTTGACAATTGTCTACATTTATCACAATTACACATTTTTACCGGTCCGAATAAAATGATTGATGTTACGGCTGTCACTCACCTGGTCGCAGGGAGCGTGTGCACACATACAAAAGCAGTTCAAGAGAAGCAATAAATTATTTGCATTCATGTTGCTGTTATGATAGAATATACATTCAATAACAGCTAACACTAGCTATCCAAATTGCTATTATTAGCTGACAACACTTAAAGCTAATGCGCGTGCAAGTGTTACTTACGTACATAATTGCATCATTACTTAGGAGAAGCCGTGAGAGGGCGGGATATACTGTGTAAAATACTTTGCCCTCAATGCATCTGTGTAAATGTTGCGAACAGCCCCTTTAAGTTTATTCTGAACTGACTTTATTAATATTAGGACATGATTGTTCTGTTGATGAACTGTTATGGTGTATATACATTTTCGTAAACAATTACAGGCTGCACTATGGGATCCATTGTGGTCTTCAATGACTGTGCATTTCTATTTAATTTACCCAATACCTCCCAATCACTGAATGGCAACCGCAATGTTTGCATGTAATTCTCAATTAAAGACTTATTGTTCATCCACTTGTAGGTGACCCAGCTAACAGGCTTCTCAGACCCTGTGTACGCTGAAGCCTACGTTCATGTCAACCAGTATGATATTGTGCTTGATGTGCTAGTGGTCAACCAAACCAGTGACACGCTTCAGAACTGCACTCTCGAACTCGCTACTTTAGGTAAGTTTATTTCAGTGTTAGGTCACAAAAGTGCCTGTGTTGTATTTTCCCTTATAAAATATGTTTTTCACAGGTGACCTCAAGCTGGTTGAGAAGCCTTCCCCTCTTACTCTGGCCCCCCATGACTTTGCCAACATAAAAGCCAATGTCAAAGTGGCTTCTACTGAAAATGGAATCATCTTTGGCAACATAGGCAAGAGAAGTAGTGTGTAGTCGTATTATATTATACAATGGGAGGTTGTTCATAAAATGTTTTTTCTTTGTCTGCAGTGTATGATGTGTCAGGAGCTGCCAGTGACAGGAACTGTGTTGTCCTTAGTGACATACACATTGACATCATGGACTACATCCAGCCAGCCTCCTGTACAGATGCTGAATTCAGACAAATGTGGGCTGAATTTGAATGGGAAAACAAGGTATTACAAAAGTGTTTTTTAATACTCTGAATTGTATTGTTTTAAATGACAATATTGATCAGACCAAAAATAATAACACAATAATCCATCTGCAGAATGTCTCAAAATCCCTAAGACGTGTCTGGCAATATATATACACACTTACACACATAAGGGTTGTCACGGTTTGAAAATGTCTTATCACGGTTATTGTGACCAAAATTATCACGGTTATTATTATTGCGGTATTTTTAAATGTGCTCAAAATTTTTAAAAAGTGCATAAAAGATTTTAACCAAGTTTTACTTTTTTTTTTAAAAACGACACATTCAAAATTATTTCTTTTTGTAGAAGAAACAATATTGTGTTTCATGTACCTCAAGTAAAAATTGAATGTGCACATGAAAACAATACAAGCATTATAAACAAAGTAATATGGCAGAAACAGAATAATAACATGAATAAATAAAAACAAATGTGAAAACTGTGCAAGATGGCACATTATGGAATTTAAATAATTAAAACAAATGTAAGAATTGTGCAACATGACACCGGATTGCCGTAAGACGAAGCTTCACTTTTTGTCCATATAGATATCAAATAGTGTTCATATATGAGATCTAGTCTTACACAAAGGGCTGCACGATTATAGCCAATATAATAATTCATATTTGTTTGATCAATATTAAAATGACAATTATTAATCAGGATTATTTATTATGTCGAGTAAAACAGTGTTGGGCTGGGATTTGAACGCAATGCCAATATGTAATTTGTAATATCTAATAAAAAGGCTATAGATAAATGTTATCCGTATATTTAAATACACACATTTGTGTTTTTGTTCATTAATAGTATCAATGTGTCAGTTTTTTCTCATTACATGATGCTATTATGTCTATTTTTACATTTTGACACAGAGAAGTATTTTTTTAAGTTATGTATATTTACATGTACTAATGTACTGCGATGAGGTGGCGACTTGTCCATGGTGTACCCCGCCTTCCGCCCGATTGTCGCTGAGATAGGCTCCAGCCGCCCCCGCAACCCCAAAGGGAATAAGCGGTAGAAAATGGATGGATGGATGGATAATGTATGTCCGTGCACATGCTGTATGATGACAGATCCATTAAGAGTTTGAGCAGAAATATGTCATAGGAATTGACTGTACACCATAGAACATTAACAAAATGCTATGTCACATGAATGATTTTTAAAGTAATAACTTTGTGAAATTAAAACAAACGCACAAAGAATGTACAAAAAAAACCTTTGTTTACTTTTTGATATCAATATAAAACACAAAGCAGTATTGATGTTATTGGAACACTGACAAAGTTAGCAGTTAAATAAAGGTCAAGTGACCATCCTTGTTAACAAACTAAAGACTTTACAAACAAGTTGTGGCATTATTCCCGACACATTGCCTGCTGCATGTTTCCTCACGTCATTAACTCAGTCACAGCAAGACGCTATGTTGAGAAAATGAAAGCAACATCAAATATGTTTCACCTCCATTGTATGTTTTTAGTGTGGCACAAATGCGTCTGTCTGTAATATTGCCCACACCTGTCGCACTCGCCATCTAACAGCAGTGCGCACACACGCCGAGATTCTACACGTTCGGCTCTGTTTATTCAAAGGGAAAATCTCTGAAGCAAGGTCCGTATAGTTGCTTTCCATCATGTTTTGTTGAGCAAAACGACGCTGTTGCATATGCAGCGACTTTGTTCCTAGCAAGAACGCAGTGTTGCATAAAATGTATAAATAAATGACGTTTTTTTAATAATTACAAATTTAAAGTTAAAGTCCCAACGATAGTGTCTCACACACACTAGGTGTGGTGAAATTATCCTCTGCATTTGACCCATCTCCATGTTCACCCCCTGGGAGGTGAGGGGAGCAGTGTCATTAGTCTGGAATTTTACTGGGGTTTATCACTATACAGTTTACCGTTACATCCCTAACATACATATTAGAGCTGTTTACATTAACCCACATAAATAAATAAAAAAATTATCGCATTATCATAAATGAATCAAAATGTATTGCACTATTTGTAAGGACCGCACGTAAACCCAGAAGTCGTTGCCTATTGTTATACGGTACAAAGGTGAGTGAGAGACGGCAAATATCATTTCAAAACACACTGATGGAACTTTAGATGAAACTGAAGTAATTTGTTGGCATTGCAGCGACAAACGTTCTTATCGGCACACAGGGTTTCCGCGGGGAATTAAAAAGCATTAAAAGTTATCAAATGGATTTAGTTAAAATTAATGACTTAAATGAGGTCAGCACGGTGGAAGAGGGCTTAGTGCGTCTGCCTCACAATACAAAGGTCCTGAGTAGTCATGGGTTCAATCCCGGGCTTGGGATCTTTCTGTGTGGAGTTTGCATGTTCTCCCCGTGACTGCGTGGGTTCCCTCCGGGTACTCCGACTTCCTCCCACCTCCAAAGACATGCACCTGGGGATAGGTTGATTGGCAACACTAAATTGGCCCTAGTGTGTGAATGTAAGTGTGATTGTTGTCTGTCTATCTGTGTTGGCCCTGCGATGAGGTGGCGACTTGTCCAGGGTGTACCCCGCCTTCCGCCCGATTGTAGCTGAGATAGGCTCCAGCGCCCCCGCGACCCCAAAGGGAATAAGCGGTAGAAAATGGATGGATTAATGACTTAAATGGCATTAAAAAGCATTGAATTTGATGTCCAGAGGCATTAAAAATGTATATACAATGGTCGGACTGGGTCAATCGTAGTAAGTCAATCAATAGAACAGTAAATTAAAATGAATTTAAGGACGTTGCTGTCATCGATAAATTGCTGTCTGTTTGTGTGTTTCTTTTCTTTGGCTGCGGCTTTCAAACTGTATGCAAGAGGTCTTGTAAGGTCAGAAAGCGTGAAAATCGCTGCCTCAATACGGAAAAATGAAACAGTTCTGGGTGCCCAAACTTTGCCATTCTTCGGTGACTGTAGGCGTGTAGTCCTTAAAGGGGAACTGCAGTTTTTGGGAAGTTTGCCTATCGTTCCAATCATTATGAAAGAAATGAGGACGGGTGTGATTTTTTTTAAAATTTTTTTAATGCATTCTAAATGGTAAATGCTTTAAAAGTCCGCTTACAAGGGAGTCAATGGGAGCCACTCTATTCTGCCACTACAGCCCTTTAAAAAAACATCCAAGCACCTCTATTAAGGTTTTATATACATGATGTAAGTATATATGTAATGTAGTAACAGGCATATTAATAAAAACATTCATTATTTACGTGCTTTGCTCATATTTTTTCTATTGGGTTTTATGGGCGGAATAGAGGACCTCCCATTGGCTCCGTTGTAAGCGGACTTTTATTTACATGTATTTAAGAGTTAGAATGCATTCAAAAAACTACATCTGTCGTCATGGCTTTCATAATGATTGTGAACGATAGGTCCATCCATTTTCTACCGCTTATCCCTTACGGGGTCGCGGGGGTGCTGGAGCCTATCCCTTTTACTATATACTAACTTTTACTTTATACACAAAAGACATATTCCTCTCAACTATTGTATACAAATCTGTCTAAGTCTGCATTAGTGAGCACTTCTTCTTTGCCAAGATAATCCATCCCACCTCACATGTGTGGAATATCAAGATGCTGATTAAACAGCATGATTATTGCACAGGTGTGCCTTAGGCTGCCCACCATAAAAGGCCACTCTGAAATATGCAGTTTTGCTTTATTGAGGGCCTGAGGGGGGAGGGGGGTCAAAAAAGCAGTCAGTATCTGGTGTGACCACCATTTGCCTCACATGGTTCAACACATCTCATTTGCATAGAGTTGAGTAGGTTGTTGATTGTGGAATGTTGGTCCACTCCTATTCAATGGCTGTGCTAAGTTGCTGGATATTGGCAGGAACTGGAACACGCTGTAGTATACGCCGATCCATAGCATCCCAAACATGCTCAGTTAGTGACATGTCCGGTGAGTATGCTTGCCCTGCAAGAACTGGGAAGTTTTGTGCTTCCAAGAATTGTGTACAGATCCTTACCACTTGGGGGCATTGTCATGCTGCAACATGAGGTGATGGTCTTGGGTGAATGGCACAACATAGGTCCTCAGGCTCGCATCACGGTATATCTTTGCATTCAAAAGGCCATCAATAAAATGCACTTGTGTTCGTTGTCCATAACATACACCTGCCATACCATAACCCCAACACCAACATGGGCCACTAGATTCACAACGTTGACATCAGCAAACGTTCTCCCACAAATCTGCCCTGAACAGTGAAAACTGGGATTCATCTGTAAAGAGAACACCTCTCCAATGTGCCAAACACCATCGAATGTGAGCATTTTCCCACTTAAGTCGGTTACGACGACTAACTGCAGTCAAGTCGAGACCCTGATGAAGACAACAAGCATGCAGATGAGCTTCCTTGAGACGGTTTCTCACAGTTTGTGCAGAAATTATTTGGTTATGTAAACCAATTATTGCAGCAGCTGTCCTAGTGGCTGGTCTCAGATGATCATGGAGGTGCACCTGCTGGATGTGGAGGTCCTGGGCTGGTGTGATTACATGTGGTCTGTGGTTGTGAGGCCGGTTGGATGTACTGCCTAATTTGCCTTTGAAGACGGCTTATGGTAGGGAAATGAACATTCAATTCACGATCAACAGCTCTGGTGGACATTGCTGCAGTCATGCCAACTGCATGCTCCTTCAAAACTTGCGACATTTGTGGCATTGTGCTGTGTGATGAAACTGCACATTTCAGAGTGGCCTTTTATTGTGGGCAGCCCGAGGCCCACCTGTGCAATATTCATGCTGTTTAATCAGCATCTTTATATACCACACACCTGTGTGGTGGGATGGATTATTTTGGCAAAGAAGAAATGTTTACTAATTCATATTTAGACAGATTTGTGAAATATATTTGAGTGGAATAGGTCTTTTGTGTATACAGTAAAAGTTTTAGATCTTTGGGAGCAATACAAAAGTGTTTATATTTTTGTTCAGTGTGTATGTATGTACAGTATGTATTGTGTATGTATGTACGTATATACAAGTATATGTATGTATGTATGTATGTATATGTATGTATGTATATTAGGGCTGTGAATCTTTGGGTGTCCCACGATTCGATTTAATATCGATTCTTGGGGTCACGATTTGATTCAAAATCAAATTTTTTTTTTTCAATTCAACACGATTCTCGATTCAAAAACGTTTTTTTCCCGATTCAAAACGATTCTCTATTCATTCAATACATAGGATTTCAGCAGGATCTACCGCAGTCTGCTGACATGCAAGCAGAGTAGTAGATTTTTGTAAAAAGCTTTTATAATTGTAAAGGATAGTGTTTTATCAACTGATTGCAATAATGTAAATTTGTTTTAACTATTAAATGATCAAAAATATGACTTATTTTATCTTTGTGAAAATATTGGACACAGTGTGTTGTCACGCTTATGAGATGCGATGCAAGTGCAAGCCACTGTGACACTATTGTTCTTTTTTTATTTTTTATAAATGTCTAATGATAATGTTAATGAGGGATCTTTAATCACTGCTATGTTGAAATTGTAACTAATATTGATACTGTTGTTGATAATATTCATTTTTGTTTCACTACTTTTGGTTTGTTCTGTGTCGTGTTTGAGTCTCCTCTCAATTGCTCTGTTTATTGTAGTGTTGCTGGGTCGGGTTTGGTTTTGGAATTAGATTGCATTGTTATGGTATTGCTGTGTATTGTTTTGTTGGATTGATTAATACAAAAAAATACAAAAAATATATATATATTTTTTAAATAATAATTTTTTTTTAAATTTGTTTTTTTTTAAATGAGAATCGATTCTGAATCGAAACGTGAGATTCGCGATTCGAATTCGAATCGATTTTTGTCCCACACCCCTAATGTATATGTATGCATATACGTACCGGTATATGTATGTATTTATTTATGAAACGGATGTTTTTTGTTAACATGTCAAAGGTGTTTTATAAAATACAAGCATGTTTAACACATATAGATTCCTTTCTTTCATGAAGACAAGGATATAAGTTGGTGTATTACCAGATTCTGATGACTTGCATTGATTGAATTCAGACAGGATTCACAGTCGTGCTGATGACTTACACATTTTAGAATTTACATAGGGAGGAATAAAAAAATGTCTGTCCAATACCATATGAAAGTGGTTGGATTTCGGCTTCTTATTTGTCCAGCTTCCATATCATAGCCCTTTTTTATACACTTTACAAGAAATACATTTACAGCAAACTTTGAAGCTTGCTAGCTTGTGTGCGCTAGCTTTATGAGACTCCTATTTTCTTAACCCAGGCAGGATTGAGCAGCACTTTTATTGCGAAGACAGTAACTGTGTGGTCGGTCTTTAGGCTTTTGACAGCATGTACGGCGCAAGAAGAGTCTGTTGAAATTGAAAAATTGTTTTGCCTTTCTGCCGGTCGTTTTTTCTTCACACTAAGCTCTCAACAGCCAGCGTATACACAAGACCCTTGGGTGCCGTGAATGTCAATCAAGTGACGAATGTGACGTCATAGTGAAGATTGATAGTCGCTAATTTTTAGGTCTTTTTTATTTTTTATGCCTGGCTGGCGATTGACTGACACCCTCTGCGATCGACATGTAGCTCGTGATCAACTTAGTGGCCACCCCTGATCTAAAGGATGCAAATATCATTCTGTGATGTGTCTTTTTGTTTCTTAAAGGAAGAGTAAATGCAGATGTAAATGGTGCACTGTGTAAAATTGTGTATGGGTGTGTTTAGCATCTGTACCTTGTTTACTCTATTATTGCAAATACTTAGAAAATGTGCACTTAATTTTTACTATAGTTACTGTCACCAAGTTTTGAGAAAATTAATGACTTGCTGTTAAGTTAAATGTTTGAAAAACATTCCTGGATTTAATTCTGATAACAAAATTGCATTTGTGTCCATTTTATTTTCTTAAGCGAATTTTAAATACCGTTATGCAGACGAGTAATAACCTTTGATTAATCATGATTAATCACGTTTCAAGAGTGATTAATCTGGTTCAGAAAATTAATCTCTTGACACCCCTAATATATGTATGTATGTGTGTGTGTGTGTATATACACTACCGTTCAAAAGTTTGGGGTCACATGGAAATGTCCTTATTTTTTAAGGAAAAGCACTGTACTTTTCAATGAAGATAACTTTAAACTAGTCTTAACTTTAAAGAAATACACTCTATACATTGCTAATGTGGTAAATGACTATTCTAGCTGCAAATGTCTGGTTTTTGGTGCAATATCTACCGGTACATAGGTGTATAGAGGCCCATTTCCAGCAACTATCACTCCAGTGTTCTAATGGTACAATGTGTTTGCTCATTGGCTCAGAAGGCTAATTGATGATTAGAAAACCCTTGTGCAATCATGATCACACATCTGAAAACAGTTTAGCTCGGGACAGAAGCTACAAAACTGACCTTCCTTTGAGCAGATTGAGTTTCTGGAGCATCACATTTGTGGGGTCAATTAAACGCTCAAAATGGCCAGAAAAAGAGAACTTTCATCTGAAACTCGACAGTCTATTCTTGTTCTTAGAAATGAAGGCTATTCCATGCGAGAAATTGCTAAGAAATTGAAGATTTCCTACAACGGTGTGTACTACTCCCTTCAGAGGACAGCACAAACAGGCTCTAACCAGAGTAGAAAAAGAAGTGGGAGGCTGCGTTGCACAACTGAGCAAGAAGATAAGTACATTATAGTCTCTAGTTTGAGAAACAGACGCCTCACAGGTCCCCAACTGGCATCTTCATTAAATAGTACCCGCAAAACACCAGTGTCAACATCTACAGTGAAGAGGCGGCTGCGGGATTCTGGGCTTCCTGGCAGAGTGGCAAAGAAAAAGCCATATCTGAGACTGGCCAATGAAAGAAAACGATTAAGATGGGCAAAAGAACACAGACATTGGACAGAGGAAGACTGGAAAAAAGTGTTGTGGACGGATGAATCCAAGTTTGAGGTGTTTGGATCACAAAGAAGTACGTTTGTGAGACGCAGAACAACTGAAAAGATGCTGGAAGAATGCCTGACGCCATCTGTTAAGCATGGTGGAGGTCATGTGATGGTCTGGGGTTGCTTTGGTGCTGGTAAGGTGGGAGATTTGTACAGGGTAAAAGGGATTCTGAATAAGGAAGGCTATCACTCCATTTTGCAACGCCATGCCATACCCAGTGGACAGCGCTTGATTGGAGCCAATTTCATCCTACAACAGGACAATGACCCAAAACACACCTCCAAATTGTGCAAGAACTATTTCGAGAAGAAGCAGGCAGCTGGTATTCTATCGGTAATGGAGTGGCCAGCGCAGTCACCAGATCTGAACCCGATTGAGCTGTTGTGGGAGCAGCTTGACCGTATGGTACGCAAGAAGTGCCCATCCAACCAATCCAACTTGTGGGAGCTGCTTCTAGAAGCGGGGGGTTCAATTTCTCCAGATTACCTCAACAAATTAACAGCTAGAATGCCAAAGGTCTGCAATGCTATAATTGCTGCAAATGGAGGATTCTTTGACGAAAGTAAAAGAAATCTTATTTCAAATACAAATCATTATTTCTAACCTTGTCAATGTCTTGACTCTATTTTCTATTCATTTCACAACGTATGGTGGTGAATAAGTGTTACTTTTCATGGAAAACACAAAATTGTTTGGGTGACCCCAAACTTTTGAACGGTAGTGTATATATATATTTTTTTATATATATATGTATGTGTATATATATATATATATATATATATATATATATATAAATACATACACATATGAAAATAAATTATATTTAATTGTGATTTACCAAAATAATGCACTTGAACACTGTAATGATTCTGTTTAAAAAGGTTCATGGTCTGACAATACTAGTTTTAATATTTTGTTGTTTAAAAAAACAAAAACAATTAATGTTTTTTTCTTCCTTGTAAGGTGACTGTAAATACCAACATCACTGATCTGAATGAGTACCTGCAACATATTCTCAAGTCCACAAACATGAAGTGTCTGACTCCAGAGAAGGTCTGCTATAGTGTAATGAAAACAAATACATTTGAAAAAAATTCCTGCTGTGTTTCTCCCAAATAATCATTTTTTTTTTTGTCTTTTTTTCTGATCAACCAGGCATTGTCCGGTTTCTGCGGTTTTATGGCTGCCAACCTTTATGCTCGTTCTATCTTTGGCGAAGACGCCCTGGCTAATGTCAGCATCGAGAAACCCATCCACCTGGGGCCTGAGGCTTCTGTCAACGGACACATACGCATTAGAGCGAAAAGTCAGGTGGGTCACAGCTGCTGCAGCAGGAGCCTCATGTTTAGCTACCATTGGTGCTTGTGAAGGGAAATTTAATTTAATGCATTAGGCAGCCAGTTTAGCACAACTACCTGTATCTGTATTCATATTTATTACTTTGTGATCTGCGTTCTACAGGGTATGGCCTTGAGCTTGGGCGACAAGATCAACCTCTCCCAAAAGAAGGCAAATCTCTGAAAGAACTCTTAAGATGATGTTTCTGATTTTGTAAAAGTCACCACTTTTCCATATATCGTCTCATTGCTCCCTTGCAACTCTTCACATTTAGAACTCCTTATGGTCAGTTCCTTCAGTGACGCTTTCATTTTTTTACATCACTGGTCTACAACAACATTCATTCCTTTTTCATTTTAAATAAATGTGCATTATAAGATTCCACGATGATGTAGTCATTGATTTGCATTTCAAATAAGTGTCTCTGGATTAAATATAATAATCCATATCAATCTTATGCAGCATTTTTATTACAACCTCTGTTACACAAGAGTGCGTCACTGTTTTCTTCCATGAAATGACTAAACCACAGTGACTCTGCAAAAACTTGACTGGCTTTATTGATAATCATTTATGCAACATTAAGGCACATTTCTTCAGAAACCATGTGACTTAAGTAAAGCAACTGAATTTTACCATGACTGTTTCTTTAATCCCTTGTAATTAGAAAAACAATTAAGATACAAAGAAAAAGCAGCTAACAGCTCGAGCTATGATGAGTTATTTATTATGAGGTGGTGTACTTACAATTATAGTGGCTCAGCATCCATGATCAACCCTGCGTGATCCATAAGTTGTTTCATTCAAGTATTAAATTACATTTGTATCCCTATTATAATAATTTATAGCAATTTCTAAATGACTTGGTGGGTCCCACCAGTGAAGGGATAACCACATGAGGCTTTATAGCTCTGCAAGTAATCCCAGGCTGCAATTGGAATTATTTAGATGACTGATTTGTTGCAGTTTTAAACTGGTTTGGAAATGCTCCTACTAGCCCCCTCCAAGCCACAGAGAAAACATAAAATACAGATTTTACTTCCTTGTTACCCTAACTTATTCTTTGCTCTCTAGGTGAAATTTCAATCAACTAATCTGCAATTGTTTTGCATTCACCCTGAGGGTACAAACTGTAATGAAGAATCACTAGTTGACACTAGATGGCACTACAGACCTCAGTGGACAAATGTTTCATTAAGAAACCAATGTCGGTATGCCAGGATCCATGTAAATCGTCATGTCTTTAAATCCATCCATTCATTTTCTACCGCTTATTCCCTTCGGGGTCGCGGGGGGCGCTGGAGCCTATCTCAGCTACAATCGGGCGGAAGGCGGGGTACACCCTGGACAAGTCGCCACCTCATCGCAGGGCCAACACAGATAGACAGACAACATTCACACTCACATTAAATCCATTTATTAGAATTGTTGTTGGATTCCCAGCTGACTTAGAGTGAGAGGCAGGGTACACTGACTGTCACCTACTAATACAGGACACATCTAGGCTATAGACAAACTAGCATTCGCACTAAGGACGATTTTAAGTTTTTAATGAACCTAACATTCATGGTTTTGAAATGTGGGGACTCTGGGGAGAGTGTTCAATCGGAGATGTTCGAATAGAGATTTTCAGATTGTGAGCCAGTCGTTCTAGGCCACGGTATTACTTTGCCTTTAAATTGGTTTGAAAATGTGTTGGTTTTTTTTCTCAAGCTGCACTCACAGGGCGATATCACACTTTGAAAACCACAGACATAGGCTATTATATATATATATATACCGTATTTTTCAGAGTATAAATCGCACCGAAGTATAAGTCGCACCTGCCGAAAATGCATAATGAAAAAGGAAAAAAACATATATAAGTCGCACTGGAGCCCGGCCAAACTATGAAAAAAACTGTGACTTATAGTCCGAAAAATACGGTGTATATATATATATATATATATATATATATATATATATATATATATATATATATATATATATATATATATATTGCTCAGCACAAGAAATACTTTACACACATACAGTTGTTGACAAAATACACTGTACATTATATACCTCAGCTAACTAAACTATGGAAATGTATAATGTAAATCATATAGCAATACGGTCTCACTGCACAGCAGGCCAGCAGTTAGCTGAGTCCGCAATCCATGGTGAGGCACAACTGAGTGACGTGCCTCAACTGGCTGCTGATCACCGCACCGTCTTTTCTCAGTATTTGAACGGCAAATGTGAAAATTCAG
The DNA here is from genome assembly GCF_033978685.3 of Nerophis lumbriciformis. Taxonomy (NCBI): domain Eukaryota; kingdom Metazoa; phylum Chordata; class Actinopteri; order Syngnathiformes; family Syngnathidae; genus Nerophis; species Nerophis lumbriciformis. The sequence continues at coordinate 24,387,853 of NC_084553.2, forward strand.
CGATTTTGAATAAAAATAATCTAAAACTGGTGAAGTTAATTGGAAAATAACTTTATAGTATAATCACTGAATACATATAACAATTTAATTAATTTTTTTTCTTTTTACATTTTCTTTCTTTCCATGATGGCAGGTGAGGCCCTCCAGTGATCGCACATCAATGATATATATATATATATATATATATATATATATATACATGGTGCAGTTCAGCTAAATGTGTTGGTTTTCTGAGATGGACTTGTTTCTTCAGCATTGTGAACACGTTTAAGTCAGAACTTTGGGAAGGCTAAAACCTTAATTCTAGCCGGATTTAGCCATTCCTTTACAACTTTTGAAGTGTGTTTGGGGTCATTGTCCTGTTTGAACACCCAACTGCGCCCAAGACCCAACCTCTGGGCCTATGATTTTAGGTTGTCCTGAAGAATTTGGAGGTAATCCTCCTTTTTCATTGTCCCATTTAAAGCACCAGTTCCATTTGCAGCAAAACAGGCCCAGAGCATAATGCTATCACCACCATGCTTGACGGTAGGAATGGTGTTCCTGGGATTAAAGGCCTCACCTTTTGTCCACCAAACATATTGCTGGGTATTGTGGCCAAACAGCTCAATTTTTGTTTCATCTGACATCACATGGACAAAGATAAGACCTTCTGGAGGAAAGTTCTGTGGTCAGATAAATAGATATATATATACCGATGTATATATATATATATATATATATATATATACCGATGTATATGTATATATGTATATGTATATACATATATATATATATATAAATATATATATATATATATATATATATATATGTATCCATATATATACACACATATATATATATATATATATGTATGTAATAGGGCTGTGAATCTTTGGGTGTCCCACGATTCGATTCAAAATCGATTCTTGGGGTCACGATTCGATTCAAAATTGATTTTTCTTTTTCAATTCAACACGATTCTCGATTCAAAAACTTTTTTATTTTATTTTTTTTAATGAAAACAATACACATCAATACCATAATAATGCAATACAATTTCAAAACCAAACAGCTGAGAAGATGTAAAATACAATCTATTCAATATCTTAAATTGAGTCAGCTTATCGTTAATGCTTCTAAAGGGCTTATTGGCATTTTTCCAAATATCATTCCATGATATGTCTCTTTCATCTAAAATGTCCATCATCCATTTCCGAACACATGCATCATTTGCATTTCTAGTGTGGTGTTCATTTATTATTCCATAAAATACTTTAATTAATTTCTTAAATGTATCTTGATTTAAAAGTGCATCTTCCAGTTCATGGCTATTTAAAGACATACTTTCAGAGGATATGCATTTATTTACAGCATGTTTTAAAGAGATAGAATTTAAGAAAATTATTTCTGGGTACATTATATTGATCAACTAAATCATTGAACGGTTTAAAAGAGTTTTTATTAATAATATGATGAGTTTTGTCTTTCCCTGTTGTCCATTTAACCACATTTTTATTAATTATGATATTAGGATTGTACCAAAGCGGTTGATTGACAGATGTCATTGACTTGATTCCTAGTATTTTCTGACACAGTTTTAGAATGTTAAAGGTGGCTTCTATTGGGCTCTGCCTCAATTCATTAGGTATTTTTTAAATATAATATAAACTCCCCACATCAATGTCCAAATTCATTAACAGATTTTTTTCTATGTTGATCCAGTCCTTATCTGCAGAAGAATGAAATAAGTGGCTTGCTTCTTCACAAGCGAAGCAGATATAATAATGTAAGAAGTTTGGTCATTGTAGTCCTCCTTTATCTTGTGTACCAGACAACCTTAAGTATGAACATCTGGCCTTCTTTCCACACCATATACAATGTGATATCATTGTATGTATTTTCTTAAACCAACTTTTATTAATTAGGACAGGCATAATTTTCAGTATATAATTAACTGCTGGCAGTATACTCATTTTTACTATGTTCACCCGACCCCAAAGTGATATTTGGAGACGTGACCAGCGTTCCATTTTGGATTCTATCTTATTTTTCAAATGTTTAAGATTTAGATCTCTGCTTGTATAAAGGTTTGGTGTAATGTGTAGTCTTAGATATATGATTTTTGCCTCTTTCCATTTCTGTCTTCCTGTAATGTTTGTCTGATCTTGAATTGGATTGTGCTGAAAATATTAATTTCCCCTCGGGGATTGTTAAAGTATTTCTGATTCTGATTCTGATTCTGATTAGATTAGATTAGATTAGTTTTTTTCAAAGGGGACAATGCAATTTCATAAAACACATGACCACTTATAGTTAAAAAAGCCAGAATTAGCCAGAAGGCTAGTTTTCATGTGTAGTCCCCTGGCCATGATGTTAAAAAGGCAGTAAAATTACAATTTAAAAGAAAAGAAAGAGAGAGAAAAAGAAAAAAGCACACAATACATATACAATATGATCAAAAATATGGTAACACTTTAGTATAGGGAACATATTCACCATTAATTAGTTGCTTATTAAAGTGACACAGACTTAATTTAGAGTTATTTGTACACTAGGGGAACATATACGGGTTCGGGTTAGGGTTAGGTTTACTAATAAGCAATAAGGGTTAGGGTTAGTTAACTCTTAGTTATTGGCTTACTGGTTGTTTAACAAGGCCATGCAGAATAAGGCATTAATAAGTATTTGATAATTACTAATTACGAGCCAATATGTTACTAATTTGCATGATAATAAGCAACTAATTAATGGTGAATATGTTCCCCATACTAAAGTGTTACCAAAAATAAAATACAACATCACAACATAACATTTATCTTAGCATCAAAACAAGCTCATCTTTTAGTGCTGGCAGCTGTAGGCGTTGATAAGCCACATTTTCAATTTGATGCATACAGTTGCAAATATGGTATGGCACATGTGCCCCATTCACATTACAACACGTCCGAAAAGGAGTGGGGAGAAGCACAGCTTATAAAATGAGTTAGACACCCCTGCTCTATTGTGCAGCATGGGAAGGGTATTCATAATGTCTTTTTGTGGCATTATTTTGAGTGTGATCTTAAATAGTGGGACAACTACCTTGCATTGTACAACATTTCTTAAGATTAAACATATGGCTTATATTTCAACAAAAGCACTGCACTATTGTGTAATTGTTTGAATGAATTGTGCCGTTTGTGGACAAGAACATTAGTTGCATGGGTTTGCGTGCGTGTGCGTGTGCGTGTATGAACTAGTCTCGCTTCCGCCCCCTAGCGGCAGACACTGTAGTACTTCTCCGGCGGATGACTCCTGGCCGCACACATCTTGTTGAGCGCCGCAGCGTCGCTGTCGTTGTCGAAGCTCCGACACGGTGACGCGTATGGACCGGTAACAACCCCCTGGACTCCTCTCTGCGCCTCCTTCCCAACCGACGAGTCCAATTTCCGCCACCTTTCCCGGGCCCTCTCTCCTTTGCGCGGGGGGGCTAAGAGGAGAAAAGCGGGGCTTGGTGCGGCGAAGGCGGCGAAGTGTCCTCGATGGCAGGCTGGAAGGACGGCTCGGTCCAGGAGAAGTACCGGCTGGTTGTCGTGGGCGGCGGCGGTGTCGGCAAATCGGCCCTGACGATCCAGTTTATTCAGGTCAGTGAGGTTACGCGCCCTCCCCTTCTCCGCTGCCCAAAACACGGCGCGGCACGACGGGTAAAGAGAGGCCGGGCGGAGCTCCACCAAGCGGGCACGGGGTTTGTTTTCCTCGCCGCTACTTTGCAGAGGCCTGCAGCAACTTAGCGAGTGACTGTTTGATTCATGGGGAAGCTTATTTAATTCCAGTGCACCCTCAGCACTTCTGCACTGTTTAGAAGAAAAGGGAAGTGAACTTATTGTCATTCGACCAGTGCTCTGTTTGCAGGGGAAAAGTTGCACTAAAGTTGTCTCATTTGAAGCACGGAGAAGAAAAAAAAGTGCAGTTCTGAGCAAAGTCAATCACATGAGAAATATGCTGAAGCGCACAGGAAGGCATTTGTCTCGCTTGACTACTTGTAAGTAAGTCGGGTGTTCATAAAACGATGATTACCTTGGAGTTTTGATGCCTTTTCCTCAAAGACTATACCGTGTGTCCAGACTGTTCTTCAGGGTTGGCACCCATACAACCATCTGTCTGCCCCAGGGTCAGCTGTAGCTTACCACCACCATTCTTCTTGTGAGACAATTGATGAAATTACATACAAACGACGCTTCCCAGAATCAAACTCAGGTCCATCAATCCATCCATTTTCTACCGCTTGTCCCTTATGGGGTTGCAGGGGGTGCTGCAGCCTATCCCAGTCATATGGCATAAAAGGTAGATGTGAGGATTGCTATGCTATTATACATTGTTTTTCCCCCCCCCAAATTGTGTGTTATTCATACCGCTCTGTGCGGTAAACGGCTTGGATTAAGTTTGCTGACAAATTTAATATTATGCTCCGTTATTCTTTGATTCTGCTCAGCGGCCTTGCGGTTACACCAGGGGTCGGGAACCTTTTTGGCTGAGAGAGCCATGAAAGCCAAATATTTTAAAATGTATTTCCGTGAGAGCCATATAATATTTTTTAACACTGAATACAACTAAATGTGTGCATTTTTAAGTAAGACCAATATTTTTAGAGTATAATAAGTCTCTTATTCTTTTTAATAACATTGTTATTCTGAAGCTAACCAATAATAAATAAAATACTTCTTAACATTAATGCGACTTCTTGAACAGGTGCGGTAGAAAACGGATGGATGGATTAAAATGCATGAGAATGTTTTATATTTTGAACGTTATTTTTAACACTGTGATTACCAGCTGAATTATTCATTACTTATCGTGTTAAGCAATGTCAGCTAAGATTTATCTGAGAGCCAGATGCGGTCATCAAAAGAGCCACATCTGGCTCTAGAGCCATAGGTTCCATACCCCTGGGTTAGAGTGTCCGCCCTGAGATCGGTAGGTCGTGAGTTCAAACCCCGGCCGAGTCATACCAAAGACTATAAAAATGGGACCCTTTACCTCCCTGCTTGGCACTCAGCATCAAGGGTTGGAATTGGGGGTTAAATCTCCAAATTGATTCCAGAGTGCGGCCACTACTGCTGCTCAATGCTCCCCTCACCTCCCAGGGTAGTGAACAAGGGGATGGGTCAAATGCAGAAGACACATTTTACCACACCTAGTGTGTGTGTGTAACAATCATTGGTCCTTTAACTTGAACTCAACTTAACTTAACTGTTGGCATTTGAAAACATTTTTATTCTCTTTCCAGAGTCCAAACATACCGCAAATCTTTCAATGGAGCTTTGGCGTTTTATGTGTTGTCAAATCCTGCAAAAGCCTCGATACGTGCCTCGCGTAAAGGCTCCCTCCATTACTCGACACACGCCTCGAAGTGAACTGTGGAGTGAATTATATCTATACAGCGCTTTTCTCTAGTGACTTAAAGTTAAAGTTAAAGTACCACTGATAGTCACACACACACTAAGTGTGGTGAAATTACCCTCTGCATTTGACCCATCCCCTTGTTCCACCCCCTGGGAGGTGAGGGGAGCAGTGAGCAGCAGCGGTGGCCGCGCTCAGGAATCTTTTTGGTGATTTAACCCCCAATTCCAATCCTTGATGCTGAGTGTCAAGAAGGTAGGTAATGGGTCCCATTTTTATAGTCTTTGATATGACTCGGCCGGGGTTTGAACTCACAACCTACCAATCTCAGGGCGGACACTCTGACCACGAGGCCACTGAGCAGGTTTAAGTGAAACCCATTATCTTAGTTACATTTAAACCAGTGTGGGTGGCACTGGGGAAGGACACAGAGGCAGTGACTAGGATGGCAGAAGTAGGGATCGAACCTGGAAACCTCAAGGTGCTGGCAGGGCCGCTCTACCAACTGAGCCACGCCGCCCTTCGAAGCGTCCGCACAGCTCGTCACATCAATAGATTAAGCACACTACTGCCACCCGCAGGATATGTGCACGCCGGCCGTTGTCCTACTATTTTGGTATGCTACAAATCGTTCCGCCTCTGAATGGGGTGGCACCTGGGGTGGGCTATCTGACTCTAGGGGTGGCACGTGCCACCCAAAGCCACCCCCTAGACACGCCACTGCCTTTTTCTCTTCCTATAGACTCTTACACTAAACTTGTATTAAATGGCATATTTGTAGACAAGGTGCATTCCAACACTTTGCTTCAACCTCCCTGACCCTCATGGTGTTGCCCTCACCATTCACTAAAACACACGCAAATAAATGACACACTCTGCCCTTTCCAGTGTGTGTGAGTGTGTGTGTGTGTGTGTGTGTGTGTATGTGTATAGAAGTGATGCTGGCTTTTGCCTCCAGAAGAAAAGATTGCAGGCAGCTGCATGTCTCCACACTGTCAGACAATAGTGGGCTGGTACTTGTTTCAGAGTGGGGGTGAAAAGCTCGTGGTGAATGTGTGGTGTGTGTGCGTGTATGTGTGTGTTGGAGTTGTGTCTAATGAGGGTTCAAAAAGCTCATTAACTGCATACCAAGTAAAAAGGGATCAGATAGCGACGGTCCAAATTCCTGCCAAAGCCCATTGACCCTGCCAACCCGCAGTTAGCGTCGAGCGAGCATTTAAAGCAGAATATCAAATTTGCACATTTTAATAGTTAAATTGGAATATTACATTGATTGGCCATTTCACGTTGAACACAGCTACATCTAACTACATCGAGAGATAAGCTAGCTTCTATGACAACACGAAATGCTAGGGGTGTAACGGTACGTGTTTTGTATTGAACCGTTTCGGTAGGGGGGTTCCGGTTCGCTTCGGAGGTGTACCGAACGAGTTTCCACACAAACATATGAAGTAGCCGCCTAAGCTAAAGTCTGGATGGATGGAAGCTGCTCCGCTTCCTTCTGCCTTTTCTCTGTCAATACTCTGCAGCACCCAGCATTGTCCCACCCACAGAACCATCTGATTGGTTAGAACTATAGCGGTAACAGCCAATCTGCAGTGCGTATTCAGAGCGCATGGATTCAGTGCTTCTGCGGTGGAGTTAGCAGATAGGCGTTTAGCAGGTGTTATAAGGCAGCGTACTCTCCCCAAATTAAAATAAACACCTCCCAGTCAACTACTAGTAACATCACTATGAGCCCGTTGACGTTCTAGAAACAAACTGCAGCTCAGCTCGTTCGCAGTCCTGGCTTGAGGTGAAGGCTAATTAGCTTTTAGAGTAACGTTAGCTCATTGTGCGGTGTGTGTGTGATAAAAATCAACTACAGGCTTCCCAAATGCTGTAATAAATTAAGCATGATGAGTTGACTTGAAACTGTTTAATGTTGCACTTTTTATATGTAGAAGAAAAGTTTTAAAATTGTATTTAATCTGAGCAACAACTTAAGGCAGTTTAATGTTGATTAATGTGGGCAGAATTATTATAGTGTTCCCAATGTTAAAAGGATAAAGCCATTATTTACAAATTTGGTAAATAAATAACCAACAAATGTATATTTTGTTGTTTTCTTACTGTACAGAAAATGAACCGAACCGTGACCTCTAAACCGAGGTACGTACCGAACCGAAATTTTTGTGTACCGTTACACCCCTACGAAACGCGTTTGAGTTTTTAATGCACGACACAATGCGACAAAGCACCAATCTGTACTGACTGAAAAACATGAACAATCATACTATCTGTAGAGTATTATTTTATGTTCTGTTTGTACACAGCTAGCCAGACAGTGTATGCTGTCTGTCATGATACACACATTACGTGCTGCGTGTATGATCAATATAAAGTGTGACCCACTCGATGGACAGTTTTCTCTTTGGTCAAGCTGGCCGGGGAAATTTCTTCTGATGTATTTTGGGTGAGCATGCCATTTATGTTGAAAAAGCTTATCTCCAAATTCCACATTCGAATCGCTTTCACCTTACTGTGTCGGCTTCCGTCTGCTCCAATGGTTGACCCTTTTCTTCGTGCTTGCCTCTAGAAGCAGCAGTTCATCCTCCGTTCATTTAGCTTCAAAAAGATAAAGATATGAATCCTCATTTGTCCAAAAATAGTCGTTTTTGTTGTTTGTTACCAAGTCTGCCATAATTAGAACACACACAAGAGTTTTGTATTTGGAAGTAAGAACACACAGTTGTTGCCAGAAGTCGGAAGTGCGCTGCTATGGAAAAGGAAATAAATTCAAGTTTTTTGTTGCAGACGATTTAAAAAGTCTGTTTTTTTTTCTCCTTTTGCTCCGGCATACTTTTTGCAGCCATTAACTTCTGTAGCCACCATTAACTTCAGTAGCCCTTGCCTGCCCCCTTAATTCCTTAGCAGAGATTTAAAACATGGCTAATGCTAACAAGACGTTTGTTCCAAAGAAAATAATGATGTTGTCAGTCGTTTGGTTTTGCGACAACCAGCGTGGAACAAATGACTGCACGCTGCAAAGTTTATTTAAAAAAGGCAGCAGTACAAACTTATTCTAGCATCTGAAAGCAAAGCTCCCAGTCGAGTGCGGGAAATGCAACTCTGCAAGCCGAACAAGACCGCAACAACAAACACTGGTTAAAATAGCAGATGACTGTGGTGTATCATCATACACAAGGTATGTATGATGATACCATGTATGATGAGAAAGTAACACAATGGACAGATCGCTTAAGCAGTCGCTCTGCCCACTGCCAAGATGTATGAATGAAAAAGCCTGCCTTTATCACTTACTAAAACTATTATATAGTATTTTCAATGTTTTACTTGATTATTTGCATACAACATATATTACTTCATTTTTATTTACACAGGTATTTTATTCAAGACAGAAGTTTAAAGTTTTCACATTATTAATCTCAATGTTCGAAATTATTATTTATTTGCATGCCATGTTTTTGTTAACAGAAGTATTTTATTCAAGACAGATGTATTACTTCCCAGAGGAGGCTTTTAATTTAATTCTTTGAAAAGTTGTCCTTAAAAAGTACACATTTATATCTGGTCTAAAAGAACAACATTATTCAAATTAGAATGTGCTAAGAGTAAGACGTAGTGCATGCAGTGTCATTTCAAACTGGTAGTTTTTGATCTAATAAAATAAAAACTTGTTTTGAATTATCTCTGTCATTTGTATTTAGTTTTTTTTTTTAAAAAGTAGGGAAAAATCGGGAAAATAAATCGTAAATCGGAATTTTTGTGAAAAAATTGGAGATTTTATTTTTAGGCCAAATCTCCCAGGCCTTGGTCATAGGTGAGCTGGAGCCTATGCCGGATGACTCTGGGTGAGAGGCACTATACTATTATTATTTTTGTGTACTAATATCATTATTATTATTACACCCTGGACTCCATGTAACTTTCAATGGTTTTCAGCCGACCTACAGATTGTCTCGGTTCTGTTCAAAGTTGTATCCTTACCTCCGTCGCGAAAGCACTTGTTCATGTGGAGTTCAGTTGGTTTTCTTTGATGTGTAGTGAGTGTGGTTCTCTTACTGGGCATGTGTAAAATGCCATGTGATGACCTTTGCTGTGAATTGGTGCTATAAACATGTAACTGACCCTTACCCACAAAAAGCAAAATGAAAAGCATAATGGACAGCGTTAATCCTTTGATCCTGAACGGATGATTTCATGAGGTATGCTGAGCTCTGGTCGCATGTTGGATCTTATGGAGTAAGTGTTATAAAATAGCAACAAAAAAGAGAAAAACTCACTCATAGCTGAATTGAAGTCTGGGGTGACACCATGCATGACAGCAGTTTAGTTTAGTACGATTTTAGAGACATATTTTTTTATCACATTACAAACTGTACTGGTCGTACAGTGTTGGGTGTTTGACTTAAAAGGTCTCAGACTAGTATATACTGTATTATTGGTTTTTTTATACAGCTGAAGAAAAAAATGTAAGTATCACAGTTAATAAATCTAAAGATTATAATGTAATCACAGTAAAAACAACACATGGCACTATTCCACCAGAAGGTGTGTTTCTTCCATGATTTGGGAAGCAAATACTGGCTTTAGGCTTGGATCCCAGTGTGTGTTTGGGATCTGTTAATCCGCCCTCGTGCTCCTCTGGCATAAGCACAGCTGTGTAAGTGAGCGAAGAGGAGATGTTGACAGCGTGAGGAAGAGCCGTACAACCTCTTCCGAGCTCTCCTGCCAGCGGAGAAGTCCTAACAGCTGCATGTGAAGTCGAGGCTTCCCCCAAGAACTGCTGTTAAAAGTCAGGGTGGGACGGGTTGAAGGTGGGAGGGGTCTGAACCAGTCTGGGTGGGATAATGTTAATGGTCATGGACTATGTGGAATTTGGCCCGTAGGCAAAGGAAGTCACTTGACTGCTGCTGCTGCACGTAGGACCTCCTAGTTTTACATGGAAATATGTGACCTGCTTCCTGGATCAGTGGGACAGTTTATGTGTGTCAAATCTTAGAATAAGGCTTATTGTTTTGCCAAAAATATAGTGGGCTTAACATGTATTTCCTCATGTGCACATCAGTGTTCATTTAAAGATTTTGCGTATTTGCTATATATTACAGAGATTGTTCACAAAATGTTGGACAACGTCAATATTGTTTATAATTGTTTATAAAGATAATGCTTAGCTAACACTGTTGTAGAAGTATTTATTTAACAATATATTATTGTGGTTGTGGTATGCAGTGGTAGTTTAGAAAAGGTGTGAATTAAGTATCAGTCGAGGTGGGAAAAATGATAGATTCTGCGATGCATCACGTTTAGAACGTGGGCTATTCATGAATCGATGGAAAAATGTCCAAACATCAATTATTTACATATGTTAATTAAAGTAATACAGAAGGTTCTAAAATGCGGCATTATTGCTAATGTTGTCTAAACATTACTTCTAGGTTCGGTTCAAACTAACCAAGAGAAAACTATTAGCTAACTTCTTTTAACGTTATGCCTTAGCTGGGTTAGCGTGGAAATACAGGGAGGAGGAGAGGACAAGCTATGCTAAGATAGCGTGAATGTGAAGTAGCGAAACCACAAAAGAATACACCCCCCCCCCTCTCTAGGGGGGGGGGGGGGTGTATTGTAAACATATTATTAATACTATTAATAATTATAAATGTATTGAATTGTAATCGTAATCTAACCGTGAGGTGCCCAAAGATTACCACCTCTAGGAATCAATGTTCACATTTCACTATAAATTGTATAAGGGGGCCGCTGTTGAAAATCAAGTTAATTGTATTTGCTATATAGCGTCAGATCACAACAGCAGTGATTTAAAGGGCTCATATTCTGCAAAACCCACTTTTTTGCCTGCTTGCATCTGTTTTTGTTTATATGGGATCCCCATTAGTGCCGGAAATATGAATTCAAAGCATGGAGGTGTTGAGGAGATATTTATAAAACAATTGTGTTCCTTGTTCCAAGTGAGCTGTTTGAGATTTGCTTTGACTCCTGACATATGCAAACTTGTGTGAGTCCGCCATTTTTAGTCCAAACAAAAATACGAACCCCGTTTCCATATGAGTTGGGAAATTGTGTTAGATGTAAATATAAACGGAATACAATGATTTGCAAATCCTTTTCAACCCATATTCAGGTGGAATTCTTTCCCATTCTTGCTTGATGTACAGCTTAAGTTGTTCAACAGTCCGGGGGTCTCCGTTGTGGTATTTTAGGCTTCATAATGCGCCACACATTTTCAATGGGAGACAGGTCTGGACTACAGGCAGGCCAGTTTAGTACCCGCACTCTTTTACTATGAAGTCACGTTGATGTAACACGTGGCTTGGCATTGTCTTGCTGAAATAAGCAGGGGCGTCCATGGTAACGTTGCTTGGATGGCAACATATGTTGCTCCAAAACCTGTATGTACCTTTCAGCATTAATGGTGCCTTCACAGATGTGTAAGTTACCCATGTCTTGGGCACTAATACACCCCCATACCATCACAGATGCTGGCTTTTCAACTTTGCGCCTATAACAATCCGGATGGTTCTTTTCCTCTTTGGTCCGGAGGACACGACGTCCACAGTTTCCAAAAATAATTTGAAATGTGGACTCGTCAGACCACAGAACACTTTTCCACTTTGTATCAGTCCATCTTAGATGAGCTCAGGCCCAGCGAAGCCGACGGCCTTTCTGGGTGTTGTTGATAAACGGTTTTCGCCTTGCATAGGAGAGTTTTAACTTGCACTTACAGATGAAGCGACCAACTGTAGTTACTGACAGTGGGTTTCTGAAGTGTTCCTGAGCCCATGTGGTGTTATCCTTGACACACTGATGTCGCTTGTTGATGCAGTACAGCCTGAGGGATCGAAGGTCACAGGCTTAGCTGCTTACGTGCAGTGATTTCTCCAGATTCTCTGAACCCTTTGATGATATTACGGACCGTAGATGGTGAAATCCCTAAATTCCTTGCAATAGCTGGTTGAGAAAGGTTTTTCTTAAACTGTTCAACAATTTGCTCACGCATTTGTTGACAAAGGGGTGACCCTCGCCCCATCCTTGTTTGTGAATGACTGAACATTTCATGGAATCTACTTTTATACCCAATCATGGCACCCACCTGTTCCCAATTTGCCTGTTCACCTGTGGGATGTTCCAAATAAGTGTTTGATGAGCATTCCTCAACTTTATGAGTATTTATTGCCACCTTTCCCAACTTCTTTGTCACGTGTTGCTGGCATCAAATTCTAAAGTTAATGATTATTTGCAAAAAAAAAAAAATGTTTATCAGTTTGAACATCAAATATGTTGTCTTTGTAGCATATTCAACTGAATATGGGTTGACAATGATTTGCAAATCATTGTATTCCGTTTATATTTACATCTAACACACTTTCCCAACTCATATGGAAACAGGGTTTCCACGTGTGACACGAAATGCTCTGTTATTGGTTGTATTAACCAGCACAGGTCACTCGTGAAACCTCCAGTTTCATCTGAAGAAATGCATGCTTAACTTTTGTGTTTTGTGTCAATAAAGTCTCTTCGTGTGTACAAACCACATTGAAGATAGCATTTTTTTTCCAACCTCCAAGACAATATATAGAATGATTTTCCTAGAAATCAAATTTAATGGCAGGGTCAGTGACTACAACAGGGAAAACAAAAAAAACATTGAATATCAAGCAAAAGTTAATTATTTTTAGCAATTCAACTTCAAATGTGTAACTAATTTGTGATATAAACTCACTAGATTCAAAGTGAGATATGTCAAGCCTCTATTTCTTATAATTTTGATGATCGAGGCTTACAGTTTTTTAAAACCTCAATTTTAAATTTGAGGTTTTCATAAACTGTAAGCCATCCATCCATTTTCTACCGCTTGTCCCTTTCGGGGTTGTGGGAGGTGCTGGAGCCTATCCCAGCTGCACTCAGGGGGAAGGCGGGGTACACCCTGGACAAGTCGCCACCTCATCGCAGGGCCAACGCAGATAATTAGAACACACATAAGCGTTTTGTATTTGGAAGTTGCTCGAAATCGGACGTGCGTTGCCATGGAAACGGAAATCAGTGCGCGGAAGAAGTCAGTCCCAGCATTGTAATTATGATGATTGTTATGAAAGTGTCTGTTACTACACTTGCAGTGTGTATACAAAACATTGATGGAGGGTTTTGAAGTTGTTTTAGAGGGCTTTGAAGGTTACAGCGGTGACTCCCATTAGCCGCATCTTCCAAGCGTTTTTTTATCATCTTTAAAATCCTAATTAAAAAAAAGACGTGTGTTCATGTCTTTAATAATGATTGTGAACGATAGGCAAAATTTAAAAAAAAGTGCAGTTGCCCTTTAATGATACATAGATATAGTAAATTACCAATATTACTAATTCTTTAGAGCTTGCATGCCCCACCCCAGTCAGAGAGAGAGTAGGGGAAAAAGACAGTATGTGCTGAGGCAGATAGTTTTTTTGGGGGGAAGGGGATTTAGTGTACAAAAGATGATGTCGCTCGCTTGGCAGCAACAGAGTGACTGGTCCTGTCGGCCACCCCTCGATGCCAAGCAGTTGACTCAAGCTGAGATAGCATTGGGATGACATAACATTGAGTCATCTGACAAACGTTGTGGAACACAGAGTGTTGTTTAATGTGACGCCCGTGAGGGAGGAAGCTTCGAAGTACGGGAAAACATGACTCACATTGGAGGCTGCATGTGGGGTAATCTATGTATGTGTATCAGTTTTAACACTTAACACTTTAAACATTATAAAATACCAGTCATGTTTCCTTAAAGTCAAATGCAATACTGGACAAACAAATATTTTGCAACTGTCCAAGCACATCACTTGATAGTTTTTGTAGATCTCAGATATGTTGATGTATTTATTTCACATGCATGTGTTTCCCTGTTTGTTGCACTCCTACTCATTTTGCACATACCTCACATTCTTGCATCAGTGTGGGTTTCTCCATTTGTTCGTTTGTGTGCAACTTATACATTGTGGCATGTAGAGACAAGGTAAAGTTGTTGATTAAGCTTCTACTTCATCAACTAGTGACCCTTGACTTTGTCACATGCTATACTGCTGAGTGCAATAAAGCCTACTGACCATAAGTTGTTCATATCCTGGAAAACAGTGGATTTGGTTTGTTAGAGCAGACTAAACTGTGACGAGACCTTTTGGGTTAGACTGTGGCCACCCCCTTCGTGCTATCCTGTGGGTTAATGACACACATGTTTAACTCTGATTGGAGAGTCACCCGTTTATTTCTCATACACATGTTGGCTGGAGAGAAAGGAGAATGTGTCAAAAACACCATGATTCTTGTGGACATAAAAAGTTTAGGTATACATTGGGTTTTATTTCATCTGTGTCTCAATAGGAGGTTAATGAGAGATGTAGTCCTCCTTTCTTCAAAACTATACAATAGCTATGGTTATGCTTGATTTTGTAACTCAACAATTACCTTAATGTTGTCATGATTTCAAACATGTTGGGCTAGAACCTTATTACATTTTATTTCAGTTGGCATTTTAGACAAGGGCAGTTAGCATACACTTAACTCATTTAAACTTTTTGTTTTAGCATGGCAACATAGTGGTTTGCACATCTGCCTCACAGTCAAGGAGAGACACTGGTTCAAATGTCCGTAGGATCTTCTGTGTGTGGAGTTTGCATGTTACATATATATATATATGTATGTGTATATATATATATATATATATATATATATATATATATATATATATATATATATACATATATATATATATTAGCCTGGCTAATTTGGCAGTAAGAGGATATATGGGCTTATTGTTCTTCCACCATAGAAGCTTATTGTTCTTCCACCATAGAAGTGGGTCAAAATCTAGTTTCTAATGCAATATGGTCTTAAATCTGCTGCCATAAAAAAATGTGTTATTGCTTTAGCCCTGCCTGACTCGCCGAGGAGAGGCTGCTTGAATGCGGTGGTGACGTTTCAAATGGGTTAGCATGTTTGACGTGTTGTCAGAAGCAGTTGCTGAACAATGTCGGCAAACCTACGTCCTCCAGTGTTGTATCACGCAGCCAAAGTGTTCCCAAACGGGAGATCTTAACGAGGCAGGAGGGTCTTCCAGCTCTTTCTTTTACATGTTGTCGTAGCCCGGTCGCTGCTAGCATGCCGTGTGTTGTGCCTCGGTGTGCATTGTTTACACAACGTGCGGTACGCTACTTAATATGTCCGTGTGGAAACTCGTTCGGTACACCTCCTAACCGAACCGAAACCCCTGTACCGAAACGGTTCAATACAATTACACGTACCGTTACACCCCTAGTATATATATATATATATATATATATATATATATATATATATATATATATATATATATATATATATATATATATATATATATATACAGCACGGTGGAAGAGGGGTTAGTGCGTCTGCCTCACAATACCAAGGTCCTGAGTAGTCGTGAGTTCAATCCCGGCCTCGGGATCTTTCTGTGTGGAGTTTGCATGTTCTCCCCGTGACTGCGTGGGTTCCCTCCGGGTACTCCGGCTTCCTCCCACCTCCAAAGACATGCACCTGGGGATAGGTTGATTGGCAACACTAAATTGGCCCTAGTGTGTGAATGTGAGTGTGAATGTTGTCTGTCTATCTGTGTTGGCCCTGTGATGAGGTGGCGACTTGTCCAGGGTGTACCCCGCCTTCCGCCCGATTGCAGCTGAGATAGGCTCCAGCGCCCCCCGTGACCCCGAAGGGAATAAGCGGTAGAAAATGGATGGATGGATATATATATATATATATATATATATATATATATATATATATATATATATATATATATATATATATATATATATATATATATATATTAGGGCTGCAACTAACGATTAATTTGATAATCGATTAATCTGTCGATTATTACTTCGATTAATCGATTAATAATCGGATAAAAGAGACAAACTACATTTCTATCCTTTCCAGTATTTTATTGGGAAAAAAAACAGCATACTGTCACTATACTTATTGTGATTATTGTTTCTCAGCTGTTTGTACATGTTGCAGTTTCTAAATAAAGGTTTATAAAAAAAATAAAATATATATATATATATATATATATATATATATATATATATATATATATATTTTTTATTTATTTAAAAAATTGCCTCTGCGCATGCGCATAGCATAGATCCAACGATGACTAAATTAATCGCCAACTATTTTTATAATCGATTTCAATCGATTTAATCGATTAGTTGTTGCAGCCCTGATATACTGTATATATATATAGAGAGAGAGAGAGCAATATATACATATATATATATATATATATATATATATATATATATATATATATATATATATATATATATATATATATATATATATATATATATATGTGTATGTATATATATATATATATATATATATATATATATATATATATATATATATATATATATATATATATATATATATATATATATATATACACAGCACGGTGGAAGAGGGGTTAGTGCGTCTGCCTCACAATACCAAGGTCCTGAGTAGTCGTGAGTTCAATCCCGGCCTCGGGATCTTTCTGTTTGGAGTTTGCATGTTCTCCCCGTGACTGCGTGGGATCCCTCCGGGTACTCCGGCTTCCTCCCACCTCCAAAAACATGCACCTGGGGATACGTTGATTGGCAACACTAAAATTGTCCCTAGTGTGTGAATGTGAATGTGAATGTTGTCTGTCTATCTGTGTTGGCCCTGCGATGAGGTAGCGACTTGTCCAGGGTGTACCCCGCCTTCCGCCCGAATGCAGCTGAGATGGGCTCCAGCGCCCCCGCGATCCCAAAAGGGACAAGCGGTAGAAGATGGATGGATGGATGGATGAATATGTGACCAAATCTGCTGGGTCAAAAGTATACATACAGCAATGTTAATATTTGGTTACATGTCCATTGGCAAGTTTCACTGCAATAAGGCGCTTTTGGTAGCCATGCACAAGCTTCTGGTTGAATTTATGACCACTCCTCTTGACAAATGCAGTTCAGCTAAATTTGTTGGTTTTCTGACATGGACTTGTTTCTTCAGCATTGTCCACTCGTTTAAGTCAGGACTTTAGGAAGGCCATTCTAAAACCTTAATTGTAGCCTGATTTAGCTATTCCTTTACCACTTTTGACGTGTGTTTGGGGTCATTGTCCTGTTGGAACACCTAACTGCGCACAAGACCCAACCGCCGGGCTCAGGATTTTAGGTTGTCCTGAAGAATTTGGAGGTAATCCTCCTTTTTCATTGTCCCATTTACTCTCTGTAAAGCACCAGTTCCATTGGCAGCAAAACCGGTCCAGAGCATAATACTACCACCACCATGCTTGACGGTAGGTATGGTGTCACCTTTTCTCCTCCAAAATACTGCTGGGTATTGTGGCCAAACAGCTAAATTTTTGTTTCATCTGACACCACATGGACAAAGATAAGACCTTCTGGAGGAAGGTTCTGTGGGCAGATGAAACAAAAATGATTATAGCAAAACATAGCTAATACGAATGCTAAGCCAAGGAAAGCTCTTAATTTAATTATTTGAGCATTTTTCCATAAAATGTACAATTTATATCTGGTTTAAAAAGAACAACATTATACAAATCAGAATTTTGCTAAGAGGAAGATGCAGTGTATGCAGTGTACTAATTTTTGATCTAATAAAAGAAAAACTTGTTTTGAATTATGCCTGTCATTTGTATTCGATGGTTTCCTTTAAAAAGTAGGGGAAAAAATCTAATTTTTTGCGTGAAAATTGGTGATTTTATGTTTAGGGTTTAGGCCATATCGCCCAGGCCTATATACCTGTGTGTGCGTGTGTGCGTGTGTGTGTGTGTGTGTGTGTGTGGGTGCGTGTGTGGGTGCGTGTGTGTGTGTGTGTGTGTGTGTGTGTGTGTGTGTGTGTGTGTGTGTGTGTGTGTGTGTGTGTGTATTTTTGTCCCCCTGCCTAGTTGCACTAGTTCATTTCTCTTCGCTTTGTAGCTAAGCTACCCGCTACATGGGTCTACAAATAGCTAAGCTCCTCGTTTAAAAAGTGGTAAAGCTACTGCCAGGCTACTAGGAAGTGTAGTTAAGCTACGTAGCTTCGCTACATGTAACGAACTACCGCCCAATACTGATTAGTAGTAATAGAAATGTTTCGAGTGGTTTCTGCCTTGTGCTATGGATCGAGTGTGTGTAAGTGTGTATGTTGATGCCTGCTGGATATTGATTGTCTACTATCTACTGTATATGCTTGCATCTTGTGATGTAATGGTCAGTATTGATGGAAAGGTGCTGAGTATTTCCACCCCTTTGCTATTATAAACAGTATTAATCATGTACAGTAAGTGTTCTACCAGAAGTAAAAAATGTTGGTGCTTGCTTAAAAATTTGGCGAATCTCTGTCCTTAAATACAGGGATGAAAACATTCCCGTTACTGAGGTAATATACTGGAACCTGGCTAAATGCCATGCAGCATACCGATGGAATGCACATTCTAAAGGGAGTTAAGGATGTGTAAAGACACTCCCACCCATCTGGCAACGCTCAAGAGACTAGCTGGTCGCTCCTTTTACTGCAAGATAATGAGGAACTAATGAGTATCCAGGGAGTCTGCACATGCTACAATACAAACTATCATAGCAAGAGACACAATTGTAGTATTTGGCCACATCCTTGGGTACGCCTGCACAGTCAGTTAATACTTCTCTCTCAGTGATAATCAAAACATTGATTATCTTTGCATTGCCCCTTCAGCAAAGTTTCATAGAAATCAGTGAACTAGTTTATGTTTGTTACCAGTCAGCACTCAAATTTGTTTTGTTTTGTTTTGCACATTTAAACTAGAATTACTCAATTGTGTTCTGAGCCTTTCAGACAGTCCTGCAGACAGATGGAGCGACGGGTTCCTCTGTGTTGTTTTGGCAATTGTTCTGTGTCCACACAATAGTATGTTCAAGGTCCACAGTATCAGGTCTCACATCTCATAGTCAACTCTGGCGATGGGAAAATTATTTTAGCATTTCACCCCCAACACCAAATTGTATTCACCGGTATAATTACTGTATAACAGATCAGTATCATAAGGGTGCCTTCACACTCATAGTTATCTGGTTTGAATTAGTTGATATTTTAGTCAACAAAATGTATCATAAAAGTCCATATGAGGCAGCTCTCTTCTTCTGTAAGTCGCAAAAAGAAGATTTGTAGTACTAAATAGTGAGTGAAACAGCCCAAATAAACATAGCTTAGAGCAAAAACAACATAATGTAGCGTTGATGTGGAAATGTAGAATATAACGGGAACCAGCTATTTTGTGTGACTGTGTGGGAACTAAATTTTTTTGGGATCGTTTATTTTAGAAAGCACCAAAAAAATCTTTTGTCTTCTTGTCTCTCATAATGATTGTGAACGATAGGCAAAAAACCCCAAAAGAGTGCAGTTCCCCTTAAATGCTAATGAGTTATTTTGGTCCACAAAGTTTGTGGCTCCATGAAGCGCTGTTTAATTTTTTTTCGGCACAAGCTGCATTATAGAACCAATTAAACTTGTATCCCAAAGGTACATTTGCACTACTGCTATATCATAAAATGTCTACTGCTGTCAAGAGATTAAACAATTGAGAGATTAATTCATCATAATCTGTAATTAAATCATCTAATTGTCAAATCATAAACAGCTAAGCTATTAATTAATTATAACTTTTAATTCTCTGATCTCCATCCATCCATTTTCTACCGCTTATTCTCTGATCTCCCATTTTTTAATTGCTTGACAGCACAATACTTTTTAATGTTATAACTGATTAAACAACATCTGCTAAATATGAATTTGATTAATTAATCACAATTAATGCTATAATTTTACACCGTCAATGTTGTGTTGACAGAAGGGCAAGTAAATGTAGATATTTGAACTGCTACTTGTCTTCACATCATCTCTGAAAGATTGCCTTTATTCCCGCAAGAAGATAAAAGATGAGGTCATTGACAGAAAAGCAGTGATTGTGTCATTGATGTCATTGTATTACCAGAAGATAGCGCTTACAAAGCATTTCATCTGATTGTTCTTATGTCATCCCCTTAAGGAACCAATCAGATTCTATATACTACTCTCTAGCCTTAGGAGGCATATTTGCTTTGGAGTTTTTGAGTGCGATGATACACTGTAATGTATTTCTTGTAGACTCCCCAATTATTCTGTTATTCCGTAAGGGAATAGCACATTTGTCTAGTTTTTGTACCATATACAGTTATGTTTTTAGTGTGGTTTACAACCTATTTTAGCTGAGGAGGCCTTGAGGTCTACTCTGTTATTCTTTTGAAACAGTGACTGTATCAGTTCCTCATGAATTGTTGTTTTTTATAATGCACCAGTCCTTGTTACAATGCCTGGTGCTGAGCTAGCTGCCAGACAGCTGGTGGACATTTGGTGTGTCTGATGCATAAAGTGTCCAAGCGGACTTAAGGACACCTGCTGTCCATCAGTATGAGGTGTGTCTGCATCTGCAGCTTCACCATATAGTTCAAATGTGCTGATGACAAAGAAGATCACACAAAGAAACAACTTTGTTTTCAATTTACCATTCTAGCGTTTGTTATCCTGATGATTGACAAACCGTGTCAGCGACACCAACAACATGACCTCCAACATAAATGTGAGTTTGGTTGAGTCACTTAA
Organism: Nerophis lumbriciformis; assembly: GCF_033978685.3. Taxonomy (NCBI): domain Eukaryota; kingdom Metazoa; phylum Chordata; class Actinopteri; order Syngnathiformes; family Syngnathidae; genus Nerophis; species Nerophis lumbriciformis. The sequence continues at coordinate 24,408,889 of NC_084553.2, forward strand.
ACAGTTGTTGTGTGCCTGTTGTTCTGATCTAAAAGGTGCAGCAACTGTAAACGGTTGTGTCTTCATGGACAGCTGGTGCCGGAAAACACGAGGTAAAGTTTTCAATTGGCATGCACCAGTGCAAGTTAACTAAACAGCTGTTTAACATATTGTCTGGTATGTATAACCAAAACAGTTCTCTCCACTTGCCTGACAGCTTATGATGCAGGCTAAAGCTGCCTACTTTGCATGCACAGCACACAGCCATCATGCTTACAGGTGGACTGTGGTATTAAATGTTAGACATCTCAATTGTAGGCTACTTTGGATTTTCAGAAACGCCCCACATTGGCATAAAAGACTTTGGTTTACAAGGTGTTTGAAGGGGGTTGTGGAGAGTGCCATCAAAAGTCAGGACCACACCAAAAACAGATTTTTCTGCAGTATGTGGTTGGAAAGGCTTGCTTATGTTGGAACCGTTTAGGACATATCCTGCATTTGAGACTGCTGGGAAGTACGAAATGTCCAGTTTAGAGTTTAAGCGGTTCAACCTCAAAGCATTCGAGACAAACTTTTAGAAAATGTCTGACAATAAGTGTAATAAAGATATGAGCTAGCCTTGTTGCCACCAAGTGGTACCAAAGTTTCCCTCACATGTAAATTAATTGTGGTAGCCCGTGGCGGACCGCAGCAGCAAAATAAAAGCCACAACAGCTTAAACATTTTTATTTATTTATTTGAAAACATATTAAAGTAATATAATGAATTGTAGCGTCCAGAAGAAGTCACACAAAGTTTGACGCTTTTTTAAAACATTTATTGACAATCTTACAACAGGCACAGTACCAATAGCTATTCCCTCCCGTGCACACATAAACATAAACATTAATACCAGCAGGTCATTACAATATGAAAGGATATATAGCCTATTGTTTGCGCACTATTGACTCGTGATGAACCAAAGATTTGGCCGCGGAAAAAATACTTTGATCACCGAAACGGCACTGCCAAAACAGGATGTTGTGATGACGTAAGCAATACGCGCAAATGTGGTTGTATTTTAATATATCCGAGATATACCTGCGGACAGCGATTTACAATATGTGCAATGTGCAAACATTTAGAAGAAAAACTTTGCGCTGCTGCGCCAGCCTAAATGTGAAATCAGGCTTGCTGCAGCTCTCACTGTTCATCACAGACATCGAGCAACAGAAGTAAAGAGTCTTCAAACACAAGTATAGTTTCCAATAATACCTGAAAAAGATGCTAGATTTTTGTTGCAATGCGTTTTTAATAAAGAAAAAGTCACTTAAAGGATTGGAGAAGGAACTCATAGAACTTGAAAAATTCTCGACAAAGTACAGCAACAATTAAAATATTGAGTAAAACAATTTAACATGAATATATGTTAATACTAATTAATAATAACACAGATTTGTTTTAACTGTATGTATGAATGTGTTTAGCCTTTATAAAGCAGCACTAAGTAACTTTTCAACCTTCATAAAATATTTTCAGGTTAATGGAACGCAGCATTATACTGCAAAACAACCAAAAAAACTAAAAGTTTTGTCTTAGGAGATAAAAATAACGAAAAGGGAGCCTAACCGGATAAAAGGACAGTCATGGATCCACATTGCCCCGGCTTTCACTCGTTGGCGTGAGCTCAAAACGAGGGAAATTCGACCCAATGCTGCCTTGGCTTTGTTCCTGCTGGACTAGTAAGTTATTTTCGATGCTCAAATCAAAATGATAATGCTAATGTTAGCTATCGGAAATTTGCGTGATTGCAATAAATGGCCACCAGCTTGATAGGTTGCGGTTCCACACTGACACGACCAGCCACAGATTGGTCGCCTAGACAGTAGAGGTACGGAACATGGTCCATTCAGACTCAATGTCCAGCGCCTCCCTCTTGACATGTTCAAAGTTCTTCCAGAGGTGGCAATTGAAACTCTCTTTGATGGGAGAGTCTGCTAGACATACCCAGCAGACCCTCACAATGCGCTTGGGCCTGTCAGGTCTGTCCGGCATCCTCCCCCACCATTGGCGCCAACTCACCACCAGGTGGTGATTGGTAGAAAGCCCTGCTCCGCTATTCACCCAAGTGTCCAAAACATGAGGCCGCAAATTCGATGACACAACATATATATATATATATATATATGTATATATATATATATATATATATATATATATGTCTTAATAAGATTATCCAAAAAATAGTGCTCGATACCGTGGTAGAGCGCAATATATGTATGTGTGGGAAAAAAATCACAAGACTACTTCATCTCTACAGGCCTGTTTCATGAGGGGTTCCCTCAATCATCAGGAGATTTTAATAGAAGCATTCACATACCATGGTTTATATAGGGCACAGAGTGGGTAGGTACAGGCTGGCGTAGGGGCGTGGTGATTGGCTCATGTGTTACCTAGGAGGTGTTTCCGTCTGTGACGGCATGCTGATACAATTTTGCTGCGCTTGTTGAGGGATGACAGGTCTGGACGGTAATTTAATAAACAGTTTCTCTTTCAAGCATAGGTTGCATCTTTTATTACCACTATTGTAAGGTGTGCTGGATGCAAGAATTTGCCATGTTATTGAATATTCAACATTATTGTCTTTGAGGTCCCAAATGTGTTTGCTGAGTTCTGTAGTATTCCGTAGGTTTTGGTTCCTGAAAGAAGCCTTGTGATTGTTCCATCTAGTTTTAAACTCTCCCTCGGTTAATCCTACATATGTGTCGGATGTGTTAATGTCCTTGCGTGTTACCTTTGATTGGTAAACGACTGATGTTTGTAAGCACCCCCCGTTGAGAGGGCAATCAGGTTTCTTGCGGCAGTTGCAGCCTTTGTTGGTTTTGGGGTCGCTCTGTCCGGGGGCAGACGGCTCATTTGCAATTGTTTTGTTGTGGTTTGAAATAATTTGTCGTATATTGTTCATACAGCTGTAGCTCAATTTAATGTTGTTCTTGTTGAATACTTTTCTTAGGGTGTTGCCTTTGGGGAAGTGTTTGTCGATCAGAGTGAGGAATTTGTGGCCAATATTAGTTGAGACGTTTTTGCTGTATGGGGGGTTGTACCAGATAATGTTGTTTCGTTTTCTGCTCTTTTTTGGTTGGTTTCCTGGCGTGGGTTCATAGGTGAGGGTGAAATTGTATCCGCGGATACAGCCTGTACCTACCCACTCTGTGCCCTATATAAACCATGGTATGTGAATGCTTCTATTAAAATCTCCTGATGATTGAGGGAACCCCTCATGAAACAGGCCTGTAGAGATGAAGTAGTCTTGTGATTTTTTTCCCACACATACATACCGTATTTTCCGCACCATAAGCCGCCCTGGGTTATAAGCCGCGCCTTCAATGAACGGCATATTTCAAAACTTTGTCCACCTATAAGCCGCCCCGTGTTATAAGCCGCATCTAAGTGCGCTAAAGGAATGTCAAAAAAACAGTCAGATAGGTCAGTCAAACTTTAATAATATATTAAAAACCAGCGTGATGTGGGCGCGCATGGAGTCGTATATCAACATGGACGGAGCTGCGTGAAAAAAGCCACCCGGCCTCTTCGCGTAAACTTACCTTAACCACTCGCTCATCTTTTCTTCATCCATCCATCCCTTCGAGTTAGCTTTTATGATGACGCCGGCTGGAAAGGTCTCTTTTGGCAAGGTCTTCCTTTTGAATATCACCATGGGTGGAAGTTTCTGGCCATTAGCATGGCAAGCTAGAACCACAGTGAAGGATGACTTCTCATTCCCTGTGGTGCGAATATTCACCGTACGTGCTCCCGTTGTATCCACAGTGCGGTTCACAGGAATATCAAAAGTCAGTGGAACCTCGTCCATGTTGATAATGTTCTCTGGCCGGATCTTTTTTTCAGCTATCTTGTTTTTACAATATGCATGGAAAGTAGCCAGCTTTTCTTGAAAGTCTTTAGGAAGTTGCTGTGAAATAGTAGTCCGTGTGCGGATGGAGAGATTGCGTCTTTTCATGAACCGGAAACCTGTCGCTTAGTAGGAGCCATTTTGTGGTCTTTACAGATGTAAACACACAAAGGAAATGAAACGTAATATCCGCGCGCTTCTTCTTCTTCTTCTACGCGGGCGGGTGGTTGCTTACAGTAGAAGAAGAAGCGCTTCCTGTTCTATGGGGGCGGGTGCTTACCTTGGCGGTTGCTTGCGTAGAAGAAGAAGCACTTCCTCTTCTACGGGGAAAAAAGATGGCGGCTGTTTACCGTAGTTGCGAGACCGAAACTTTATGAAAATGAATCTTAATATTAATCCATATATAAAGCGCACCGGGTTATAAGCCGCACTGTCAGCTTTTGAGTAAATTTGTGGTTTTTAGGTGCGGCTAATAGTGCGGAAAATACGGTATATATATATATATATATATATATATATATATATATATATATATATATATTAGGGTTGGACGATTATGGCAAAAATATTATGGCAAAAATACTAATCACAATTATTTTGATTTTATTGTAATCACGATTAATTATACGATTATTCATTAATTTGAAAAGATTAGTATTTATTGTACCACCAAAACTCATTTTTAAATATAGTTAAAAAAAAGGGAGATCAATTATTAACAAATAAACCACAACAAGTAAAATAGTAAGAGTAATTACAATGAATTTAAATAACAATAGCAATATCAAAAACAATGAAGTTCAATTTTTCTGTTTTAATAGTTTTTAATTAAGTGTTTTTTAATCTTTTACACTTATTTTACCATCAAAGAGTGTGTGCGGTTTTTGTCGAATAAAATTTGACTAAATGTTTCTTAATTAAATGCATCGATCCTCATTTATTGGTGCAATACATCTTTGGACAGTTTTGGCTAATATTTTAGGTCAAAGCATAATAATTGTGTAAATGTATCAATAACTACTTTAAGTACATTATGCTTGTGTAAGGTACTTTTTTTGAAACCTTTATTTTGTCAACACAGTCAGACAGGATGTGACGCACCGGGCTATTATTGTGAAGGGGGAAGTGTGCTGTGTTGTTGTTCTATGTTTGACGCCTAATGAAAGGATTTGAAGCTGTAAAAAAAAAAGAGAGCGCGGCCGCCACTCTCAAGTTGTGGCGGCTGTCCTCCTGTTTGTACATTGTTACATCAATGATGTCGTTCACAACAACTCAAGCAAATTAGATGTGTTGTGGGTGTATGGATTGTTCTTGCCACCTTTACCTTTGTAGTTTAGTCGCTGATTCAAGTGTTCAACATTGTTTAATTTTGGATATATTTCAGGGCTGAATGAGATTTTCCCAAACAAATGTTCCTTCTCCTCATGACACCATTTCAGTTACATTCATCTCAATTTCCCTGATATTATTTTGCTTTTATCAGCGGATTCTATTTTATTGGCCAATTATGTGACTCCGTCCGCAGTTACTTCAAAGCGAAAATCATATGCCTTACTTTTTTTGTTGAATTTAGTGATTATTAATTAGCACTGTGTCAACTAAAAAGTAGTAACCATGATGAGATTCCTAACTTATTTTTTTCACTCATACGCTCACTCATCCGTTTCAACGCGACAAGCTCCGGAATTTGCATGCAACATCTGCTCGGCCCAATAATATTTACATGATCGTAAGAAGCCATAAGCAAAATCTAAATCAAAATTGTATTAATTATCCAGCCTAGATCTATATGTATATATGTATATTTATGTGTATATATGTATATACACACTTATATATACATAAATACTTCGCAAACTGTAATTCCAACTTTAGGTGGCATTCCATTGCACATTTGTTAGTTGCAGTTTCTAAATTTCCAACCTCTCAGTTTTCTGGAATGCAGACCTCGGCTGGCTTGGTAACAAGCTATCACACTAGCCAGGATCATGCCAGCACTTGTTAGATTCAATGGGCTTCCTTCTCTTCGGTGTGCTGTTTACTTCCCCTTGGTGTTTTTTTGTTCTAGATTGTACATCTAATTCTCTTCTATTTTCCCTCAATTTCAAACCAAGGTTCACAATAAGATAAGATTATGTGATGACAGACTGGAATGGTATGGTATTGTTGTAGCACTGATCCACAATTGCATGCAATATTAATATTACATGTTGTACTTATACAGTATTGAATCTCCTTGGATTGATTAATGTGGTATGTGGTAACCAGTGAGTGTATGCAAGAGGTAGCATGTATTAAACCTCAAATCTTTTTTCCATGTCAAACCATTGCCAATTAGCAAAGTGCAGGCGAATGCATGTTCGCACCTTTACCAACTCAGCACTTATGCTCGTAAAGAGAGAAGAGACTGCAGCCAAGCTCACTGCATATGCTATAAATACCTTGTTTGGGGCTCCAAACAATAAAATATGGTTAACAGAAATGTAAAGAAATGTAAAGGTACAAAGTATAACTAATGTTACCAACAACTGCCTATTTCATATTGCAGACACATTGAATCCATCAAACTGGAGCATTTGTAATAGTACCAGACTCCAGAGTTCAACAAACATACAACTTGTATTTTATTATATAAGTGTACAGTTGACCCCGTGCCACTACTTAATCTGCCGTGTCACATGGTTCAACTTTTTTTTACATGTTGGCAAGAGTTACAATAAATTCAATGCAATCAGATCAACCAAAGAAAATATTTAGGGAAAACAACATTGATAACATACTAATGTTTGGGCTCGTGGAAGGCTGTGAGGTGATTTAACATGATTAACATGAACACATAAAGGTTGTTCTAATGTTTTTGGATCTTTTTATCAGTCTTATTTATTCAGTATGTTACTCTCTGAAGTATTGACACAGGTCTTCATTTGTAATCCTGCAAAAATAAATAAATTGTTTGTGGTGACCAATATACAGTATAGGGCTGCTTTTAGACTAACAATACAGTCGAAAAGGGCCTTTAAATGTCACATCTTTGATTCAGCACCTTTGAGGGGGTTCAAAAGTCTTTAGATTCCAGCTCACGCTGATATTTAGCCGCACGATTGAAGTCCTAATGCCAGGGGTCAGGAAAGACCAGGGGGTTTGTTGAACCACCGGTTGGCTTGCTTGGTGGGACGTTTATCCTCTTCATTATTCTCTCTGTAAGTGCTTTTCCTTTACATAGCCTGTTTGGACAATACATAACCAGTATGTCCAACAAAGTGTCGTGCGGGTATGAATTACTTAAAAAAAGGTCTTGAAAATAAATTACATTTGTTACAATAATTTGGCAGGGTTGATACACTGCAGCAGGTCAGGACATATGCACTTATGAGCATTCACAGTTCTTTTATTGGCCATTAAAACTCATAGTGGCTCATAATGGAAACCTCCCTGTCATTAACATGCTTTGTAGGAGGTCCAAACAGAAGTGTGACAAGGTACTCCCCATTAAAGGTGCAATCAAATCCGATCTTTCAGCACACATTTTGAGTTGATGAGGACAACATTCATTATGAGCGCTCAAGGTCACAGAATGTTGCAATCTCTCATATTTTTAAATTGCAACCAAACTCGACTTTGATCAATATAAGATGACCCTTCTTTTTTGACCTGGCAAAATCAAGATCAAAAACCCCTAATTAAACTATTTTTAAAACATTTTCGAAATCAGTAAAATAACAACTGGTATAGATTACAATAAAAAAAATATATCATATTTCTTAGTTCCTCACCAGTTGTTGACTGAATCTGTTTAACTGTTCACCATGATTTTAAATGTGCATCATAGCTCCCGTTTCCTTCCTTTGAAACACTCATCTGGGTCTCTGTGTCATGGTTCCATCTCTCCAGGTCACTGGTGTGTGAGTGGCGGGAAGAAAAGCTCTGACTCCATGAATCTCTAAACCCTGGATACAAGACGATTGTTTTTTGGCATTTATTGTAATATGGTAATTGCCTTTTGACATGTATGCTAGCATGTTCCTACAGCATTTTGAGCGCAGCCCGCTGTGGGCTCCTCAACTGTAATTTACAGCTGTGTGACAAAATGAGGACACCCTATTGATTGATTTTCTTATTATATAATGAGTATCCACCAAACCTGGCCCAACACTGCCTCCTGCTGAATATAACCAACAGTGCATTTAGTTTTTGCAGACGTTTTTTTACCAAGTGGTGTTCTTAGAGCTTGTTACGTGTGACATTGGCAATGCTGTCTGCACAGGGCCTTGCTTTAGTCTGATGGGGCCAAATATTGACTTGCCGTCATGTAAGGACAAGAAAGAGAATATAGCTAGTGATTATTGATCTGCACATTAGATGGAAGAGCGCTTGTCAGAGTGACGTGCTGGGGTTCATTGAGTTCTGCATCAAACCACTGCTTCACTGCAGTCCCGATTGTAAACATTCAATGGAAGCAGTAAATTGTGTGGTTCAAAACATGCCTTATGATCATTCATCTGAACACCAAATGAGCAGATCAATCAAAGCTCCATTTTCTCCTGCAGTGTGGACGAGTCCTTATTTCCCCCTCCCTATAACAAAATGGGCCCCAGTGGCTCTTTGAGCCAGCAAACATTGTGTACACCCTTTATCTCCATGTGTATTGAATAAGTGACCTTTCTATTTTGTATGAGCTCATGGGAAAAGTGGGTCTTTCCAGCGGAAGTTAAAGCCTATCCCCTCCCCTTCTTTTGGTCTTGCTCTCTCTTTCTTCGTAGTGTGTAGACGCCATCCTCCTTAGACCCTTCATTCTGCCACTATTCCACAATTTCCCACTCTAAGCCCTCTCCGAGAAACAATGCTGCTCACACAAATTCCTGTTTAAGTGGAGTGAAATTGAAAGCACTGTAAGATGTAAAGGAAATAATTCTATTATAATTAATATTCTATTTCCAACTGATGTTTTGGGGCTCTTGCTTGGGTGGTAATAACTGATTACTGTAGTTGATGGATTCCTTGTGTCTTGAAACAATGGAGGCAAAATGGAGTGCACTTCTTGTTGCAACCAGCAGACGTGCTGTTATTTCAGGGTGAAGTGGTTTGTGACTTGAAGAAGAAATTTACATTCAACTGCAGGCATGTGAAATTTCCGCGAAAACTTGAAAATCCGTGTTGATGGAGGGTTTTGAAGTTGTTTTAGAGGCTACAACGATGACTTCCATTTTGCAAGCGTTTTTAAAAAATCATCTTTAGCATCCTAAAAAAATGAAAGTTTTTGTCTATATAATGATAGTGAACGAGAGGCAAAAAAAAAAAAAAAGTGCAGTTCCCCTTTCAAAAGTCAACAGTTTGAATTTAAGGCTTTAAAAATGTCAAGGATTCTCCTAAAATCTCATAAAAGGTCATAAATACAATTTCTGAAAGGTCTTAAAAATAATATTACTTTAATTTAAAAATTGCATATACTTCAGTCTTGTCTTAAAGTGTTTTTCGACTTTTGAGGACTATCTAACGTAACTACAAAACGAACTAAAGTAGGCTACCTGTGCCGCCCGGTCAGAATTTATCACTCACCATCAGCGAGTGTGCTGTGTGCACGCAGCAATGTGTTGTTACAGCATAGCATAGCAGCGGAGAAAACTTAACGAAAACCCACAGCAAAGCCGAATTACTTGCATAAGATGGGTGGGAGTTTAACGATTTATGGCTCCACAACGATCCATTTAATGCATGGTTGAAGCCGGTAGATGAAAATGTATAAAGCGTTTTCACAGATGTCACAATTTGGGTTAGGACCCAGATGTGGAGCCAACGAGGAAGGAAGCGTTTGAAAGCGTCTCTCAAAAGTAATGGAATGATAATATAAAAGTGAAAAATCTGGGATAAGTCTGTGTCAAAAGATGCTGAAATGCCACAAACACTTGCACAACTATACAAGGATCAATTTGTGTTATGTGGGTAAAGTGGCGCCAATTGCCAAAGGAGATCAATATAATAATAATAATAATAATAATGGATTAGATTTATATAGCGCTTTTCTAGACACTCAACGTGCTTCACAGAGAAGTGAGAACCCATCATTCATTCACACCTGGTGGTGGTAAGCTACTTTTGTAGCCACAGCTGCCCTGAAGCGTGGCTGCAAGTTTACGCCTACGGCCCCTCCGACCACCACCCATCATTCATCATTCATTCACCAGTGTGAGCGGCACTGGGGGCAAGGGTAAAGTGTCCTGCCCAAGGACACAACGGCAGCGATTTGGATTGTAAGAGGCGGAGAGCAAACCTGCAACCCTCAGGTTTCTGACACGGCTGCTCTACCCGCTACGCCATGCCGCCCCTATGAGATGTTTTACTCGTGAAATCATACTATTACATAGAGTAAGCACACACTAATTTCAATGTGGTAGTGGTGTACTCACAGCAGTAAAACTATAATAACAACATAATGCTCATATATAATTTCTATTATTTATTCCAGTAATTTCAGGTCAGCTTGTGATGCCTAACCTTTTCTCTAAATTTATACAGCAAGTGACATCAAAAGCTATAGAGGTTGTGTTTAGTGTTTATGATTTGCGGATGTGATCTTGTCATGCTTAAATAAAAACTAGACCTTGTTTATTAGCAACATAATTTTTTCAAAAAAGTCACAAAATCAGGGAAAAAATGTGTTTAAACATACCAGATACAAAATGAGCTGAACAAATTTGGAATGTTATCCACATTATTCGCTTCCAAATTCTGTTTGAGGCTTGCAAGCCATAATCGCCTTCTTTCTTTTCAGACAATCGCTCTGTCTGCACTCTCTGTTTTTCACAACTTTGTGCAGATATAGTAGTAGTACTGTAGATTTTTTCATCTGTTTGCTCAATTCTGACAGCCGTAAAAACACTGCAAAAGTTAACCATTTAGCTTCAGCAAAGATACTAACAGTCCCTTTCACAGACACTATATTGTGCTTTTATCTACCATTGCTGACATTCTGGTTGTTGTTACATGAAAACACTCGATATGAAGCACACTGCACCTTTTGCAATTAAACAGTTCTATGCCAAATCGAAAAATGGCTGTTATGATGTTAGACATTTTTTTTTCAAATATTTTACAGTAGAGCGGCTTCTGGTGTATTTTGTTTGTTGAACCATTTTGTTTTCCAATATGAAAGAGAAGTTAATGAATGAATTCAATGAATTAAATTAATTATCTGGTTTCACTAGAGTGAAAAAACAAGTTGCCTCTGTATTGAAGCTATTGTCATATATATCTGATTTATGACACCAAACACAAAGTTTGTGAGTAAATAGATATGACCAAAATAGTATCAATCTCACTGAGATTCCTGATCCATTTTTAGAGATAATGAGCTAGCCAGAGACGTCATTGTGTGACGTATAGGTAGGAATGTTATGTTTACTGAGAGAGGTGACGGCTCAGACACCAGGGGGCAGTATATACAATAATTTATTATATATAATAAATATATATAATAATAAACAATACAACTAAACTATAGAAATAGAGTGTGTGACTAAAATACAAGAGTGTGTGTGTGGTGTAAGACTATGTGTGTAGATATCTGAAGTGTGTTACCAAGTGTTGATGAGAAAAGGCAGACAAGTCCAAAGAGGGCAAGGCAAAAGGGGTCCAAGTTCAGCGAGGGGTCCGTGGGGCAGAGAGAGACGTCAGAGTCCAGGGGCGAGTGAGGAGTCGGGAAAGAAGAAGGCAGTCCAAAACACCGGGGAAACAACGGGAGATCTCGAGGAGGGAAGATTCGGGAAGGCAGGTACACCATGAGAAAACTAAGTTCCCGCGCCGATCCTTGGGTCCACTGGTCCTTTATTGAGCCTGCCCTCATCAGACCCAGGAGTGTAGATTGCCGGTGAGTGAATGCAGCTGGTGGCTGCTGCAGGGCGTGCGCGTCCCTGGATGTGCGCACCCGTGGGCGTGTCCCGAGGTGCGCACAGACGGATGAGCGGCGTTGGCAGGAGCCTGAGCCGTAACAGTATCCCCCCCTATGGACAGATTCCAGATGTCCAACATACTCACGAAAACAAGGGACGGTGGAGGGGAGAACTGGTGGTGGGTCGCCGGCCCCAGTGTCCTCGAATCCACCGAGGACGAGTCTGATGGCGGCGGCGAGAAGAACGCCGCTGAAGCCGGCGAGGCGGGCGACCAAGGGACGGCCACCATCTTGGCCGTCGGGAAGGCGGACGTGATTGGCGCCATGGTGCGTCTCGCCGGAAACGAGGATATGACATCGGCGGCGGCGTGGAGGAAGACGTCATCGGCGAGGCAGGCGTGGAGGAAGACGTCATCGGCGAGGCAGGCGTGGAGGAAGACTTCATCGGCGGCGTGGAAGCGGCAGACGTCATCGGCGGCGTGGAAGCGGCAGACGTCATCGGCGCCGTGGAAGCGGCAGACGTCATCGGCGCCGTGGAAGCGGCAGACGTCAAAGCCGGAGACGAGGAGGGCAGCTGAGGAGCTGGCCGAGGTGCTGAAGTCGGCGGAGCAGGCCGAGGTGCTGGAGTCGGCGGAGCAGGCCAAGGTGCTGGAGTCGGCAGAGCAGGCCGAGGTGCTGGAGTCGGCGGAGCAGGCCGAGGTGCTGGAGTCGGCGGAGCAGGCCGAGGTGCTGGAGTCGGCGGAGCAGGCCGAGGTGCTGGAGTCGGCGGAGCAGGCCGAGGTGCTGAGGTCGAGGCCAGCCTGGGAGCTGGTGGAGACGTGGGGGCCAGCCTGGGAGCTGGTGGAGACGTGGGGGCCAGCCTGGGAGCTGGTGGAGACGTGGGGGCCAGCCTGGGAGCTGGTGGAGACGTGGGGGCCAGCCTGGGGACTGGTGCTAGTTCGGAGACTAGCCGAGGGGTTGGTGCTAGCTCGGAGACTAGCCGAGGGGTTGGTGCTAGCTCGGAGGCTAGCCGAGGGGCTGGTGCTAGCTCGGAGGCTAGCCGAGGGGCTGGTGCTAGCTCGTACGCTAGCCGAGGGGCAGGTGCTAGCTCGGACGCTAGCCGAGGGACAGGTGCAAGCTCGGACGCTAGCCGAGGGACAGGTGCTAGCTCGGACGCTAGCCGAGGGACAGGTGCTAGCTCGGACGCTAGCCGAGGAACAGGTGCTAGCTCGGACGCTAGCCGAGGGACAGGTGCTAGCTCGGACGCTAGCCGAGGGACAGGTGCTAGCTCGGACGCTAGCCGAGGGACAGGTGCTAGCTCGGACGCTAGCTCGGGGACAAGTGCTAGCTCGGACGCTAGCTCGGGGACAAGTGCTGGTAGCGTGGTTGGTGGGTGCGGCCAGGCAAACTGAAAGATCGATGGTAGCGGTCTTGCTGGCCGCAGCTGTGCTACCTCACCAGCACGGCTGTCGGTACCATTCCCCCCCTCCAAAGGCGGATTCCAGACGCTTCCAGTAGACTGAGGAACAGACACTGAGGGTGGAAAGAGGGTGGAAAGAGGGTGTCCAGGCGGCGAGAAAATTCCTCCTTGCTCACATCACTGCTAAACATGCCTTTCCACGACAGTTTGGCAGGACAAGACAACTCCGGTGTGGAGCAAAAAAAAGAAAAAGACATGGTGAATGGAGCAAGAGGCAGAAAAAAAACATTTCACAGGGGCGGAACTAAAGTCACTGGGGAGGGGCTAAGGAACTGTGGCGTCAGGTCCTTTAATAATTTTGGCGGGAACTTACTGTTGTATTTTACTGAGAGGGGGTGACGGCTCAGACACCAGGGGGCAGTATATACAATAATTTATTATATATAATAAATATATATAATAATAAACAATACAACTAAACTATAGAAATAGAGTGTGTGACTAAAATACAAGAGTGTGTGTGGTGTAAGACTATTTGTGTAGATATCTGAAGTGTGTTACCAAGTGTTGATGAGAAAAGGCAGACAAGTCCAAAGAGGGCAAGGCAAAAGGGGTCCAAGTTCAGCGAGGGGTCCGTGGGGCAGAGAGAGACGTCAGAGTCCAGGGGCGAGTGAGGAGTCGGGAAAGAAGAAGGCAGTCCAAAACACCGGGGAAACAACGGGAGATCTCGAGGAGGGAAGACTCGGGAAGGCAGGTACACCATGAGAAAACTAAGTTCCCGCGCCGATCCTTGGGTCCACTGGTCCTTTATTGAGCCTGCCCTCATCAGACCCAGGAGTGTAGATTGCCGGTGAGTGAATGCAGCTGGTGGCTGCTGCAGGGCGGGGACGCGCGCGGCGCGTCCCTGGATGTGCGCACCCGTGGGCGTGTCCCGAGGTGCGCACAGACGGATGAGCGGCGTTGGCAGGAGCCTGAGCCGTAACAAGGAACCTCTGACCCCTTAATCACCAACAGCAATGCAAGTCATGCAGACTTTGAGAGAACTAACAACAATTACTTTGAGAAAATTATGATCCAGAAACTTATATTGTTCATCCTGAATATAGGGAGGATGATCTACAGGTTTTAGAAGCTCTGCTAAGCCGATCCAGCTTTAGTGAAACACTAAGCATCATGTAGGAGTATTGCTAAAAGCTAAACAAGAAATACAAACTAAAAACAAAATAAAACGATAGCTTACTGTACGATGTCTGCTCTCACTGTTTTGACAATTGATAGGATGTCCATATCTTCCCGTTTACATGAAGAATTAATCATGAAAAAGTTTTTAAAAAATTGCTGCTGACACTGTGTTCAGTTCTGTGTGTTTGTCTCCATCTCTGGGTATGAATTGAATGTCACAGATGAACAACTTCTAGATTCCTGGCTAAATTCTGCTATTATTCAGATGAGAGACACGATTTATAATCTAGAATAAAGTTCACCAGCTGAGGCGCAATGCAGCAGTAGCAGAAATGAAAGTAAACAAGCCATCGTCGACTAAATGCTGCCATGCTGCATAAGCTTCTTCTTCTTCTTCTTCTTCTTCTTCTTCTTCTTCATTACAGTTTCATGGCAGTTTGCACCCATATATGTTGCATTACTGCCATCTTAAGTTTCATTTCATAATTACATTAAAGTTTCTCCTTGAGTCCAGTGCAGCATAAACTATATTAGCGCTCGGTTTTTAATGCTAAAAATACTTTGTCTGTGTTAGAGCTTATAATGACATTACTAATATTTGGTTGATATTCAGGTCACGAGATGTAGAGTATTGTTTGCGGGTTTTGGATGATTATTTAGAGAGAGCCATCATAGACTGCATTGTTAGCGGACTTTTTTATTTATTTACGACTCAGAGTGCATACAAAAAATGGGGCCGTACTAGAATATGACAAAGCGTATATAGCCCTTGGTTTCACTGTGACTACGGTGGGAGACAAGAGAAGACCAGTGTTTTTTTTATGTTAATAAGGATACAATGTTATACAAAGGTGTACTTATAATTAAATACCATTTTATAGACACATGATACTATTTATAGTCACTGTGAAGAGTGGGGGGCCGCAAAATATTTTCTTCTTCCTGAGGGGGCGTAACAGAAAATAATTGTGACACACTGGTGTACAGGTTTATGTATTTTCTATTAAATTGTCACATAGTTTGATGATGGCCTCAAAATGCAGCTGAAATCATTGTATGCATTGAAAAGTCCCAAGAAGTCTAAACGTTGCCAATATGCGTGGTCACCGTCTTCCGTTGTTACACCCTTTTCGACCACTCATGCAGAGAAAGAGCAGGTAAACAATGTGCATTTTGTTTTTTGATTGTTAATTGGCATTATGGTGCTTTTATGCTTATCTCAATGGATGTTTCCAGGTGTCTTGAATTGAATTGATCAGATTAGATTTGATAGTTTTCTGGAAGTCATCTTTTAATTACGAGTGGTACACACTGCATCCAAGTGCAACATAATGTGTCACCTTGTCGGTGCACTTGACTTATTGCATCCTCAGAAGCGCCTAAGAACAAAAGTAATTAAGTGGATGGGCAAATTTGCGCAAGGCCAGATTTGACTTGGAACGCCCATATTTCAGAGTCCACCCCAGAGCACGTATCTTGGATGAAGGCACGCAATGACAGACTTACGTCAAGGAGGAGAATGCCGCGCGGCCAGAATCCATGTAACTGTGCAGATTGTTCCACTTTCGCACATTGAAGAATAGGGCCCTTAGAGTTTGTATGAAAGGAGTACTTTTCTGTATTTAGAAACCTTCTGCAAAAACAGTTTTGAAATTAGCTGGCGGGCAGTTCCAGTGTGATCTAGCCTGCGGGCAGCCAGATAAATAGGGCTGCTGTATACTGTAATAGTCTTGATTTTGTGGCTTATTTCAAGATGTTCATATTGATTACATGGCACGTGTTCATTATACTATGTTGTAAAACTGTAGTTTTCCTGCATTTGGGGCTTCTTTTGAGTTGTTCTGTTTAATTCTGTGGTGCACGTGTTGACATTGCTCGGTCCAATTTAATTCCTGATGAGGTACTTAACGTACAACTGAAAACATTACATTTAATAATACAGTCTGCTCGTCGTAACTATAAACATCTATCCATCCATCTTCGAGGTGGCGGTAGACACTTGTTAAATGCAGGACACTCACAAATTAAATACAAAAGGATGATTTTTTTTAAAACACACTCCTTATTCTCTGCATCTGACAATTAGGGATGCATATCTTAGAAGCAAAATGAACCTGCTTGGAAATTACACTGACCTTTTCTGCAAAATGTGGAGCACAAGTTCTGCTCAAAATATTTTGTAAAAAAAAAAAAAGCGCATTTTCACACCCACAGTTCATTTGCATCTTTCTGTTTTTATGTTTATTCTCACAGTTCACAAAAACAAGTGTTATAAAGGACTCAGGAGTTGAGTGATGATGCACAGGACTTCTGACCTTAACACTCTAGGAGAGTTACAAGATAAGAGATGTGTCTTGGAGGCATATACATTTATAAACTGAATACAATTTAAGACCTCCCCAATTAAATTTTTTCTTACACGTGGTGATTTTCTTTTCAGGTTCAATGAGTTCATTGAGCACTAGTATATTTACAGCAAGTAATTAACACTGAATTGTTTTTTTTTTTTAAATGTTTTTGCTCCACATCATCTCACGTTTTGAGACCATGCAGTTGAAGGTCGACCTCAGAGGTTCATTGTGTTCTTTGTTTGTTTTAATTACAAATGACAATTGTGGTTTCTTGTTGCTGAATCAAAATATTGAGTTAGTGGTTCTAGATTTGTTCAGTCAATCCAGCTACACAAACCAGATGAGCAGGAATCGGGATAAGTGACAGAGATGGAAAAGGGTCTATATTTAGTGTCTGTAAAGCTGATTTTGTGGAGAGGAAGTGGGTACATAGTGCAAGCGTGATGTTGATTACACGCCTACACATATCACCCTGTCTTGTTTTCCCTGAGGCTGGCAACCAACATTTTTAACAGACACGATTTATGGCTTCATGTTTTGACTCTGGCTGTCTGGAAAAACAAACGCATCCATCCATCCATCCTGACCAGCAAATAGAGCTTGCAGATTCGGTGGGTTTCATTTATTAAATGCCACACTAGCAGTTTTTTTCCCGGTTATTTTCTCCCTTATATGCATCACAAATGGTAAACAATTGGCTCAAAAGCATTGAAGCGTAAATGCGACCTGAAGACATTTTTCATTGTATTTGTTATGGCGTAAGTTAAATTTATCAGTTAAGTTTTCAAGGAGCAGATTTTGGAAACAATAACAATGTTTTTGCGGGTCATTAAAAAGCAATACAAATCAGCACCTCAGCACCTGAGTGCGTTTATTCGACAGTGGAATTACATGAATCCACAATCTTTGTTTCAGCACCCGTACTTCCAATTCTCTTCCACACGTTTTCCTGTGTACTAGTGGTTGTAGTGAACACTGACATCTGAAGCGACACTCACTTTAATGTTTATTCATATTTATACACACTTTAATTCACTAGAGAGTAACAGTGAGTGTAAACTTTTCAACTATTTACGATTATCATTGTCAAATGCTTACAGTTTTGTCTATACAGACATGTAAACTTTTGACTATATATAATAACTATCTGCAGTAGGACGTTGTCATTGTCAGAATAATTGACCATAAGATTTATTATTAGGTTAACCTACTGGTAATCTCTTTGAGAACATCCATCCTAATGTTTCACCCACAAATCAATCCTGTTGGTAGTGAAAAGAGGCCTGTAATGTTTTCCTGGTGTTGAGTGAGCATTTGTGTGTGCGTGTGTGCGTGCGTGCGTGCGTGCGTGCGTGCGTGCGTGCGTGCGTGCGTGCGTGCGTGCGTGCGTGCGTGCGTGCGTGCGTGTGTGTGTGCGTGTGTGTGTGTGTGTGTGTGTGTGTGTGTGTGTTGGTGGAGCGCAGGAATGCTGGAGGGGAACTGAGTGACAGGTTTAGACTTTGGAAGGTAGGCGGGGTCCCAGAACATGTCGTCTGTGACATCACTGCCACTTGGTCTGTTGTAGAGGTGGAGTTTCCTTCCTGCAAAAGCTGCCACCTTGCAAGCTACATCGAAACAGTGCTGCACGGGAACCTTTTCTCTACGTGTGTTGATTTAATAAGCCATCTTAATTCCACATGTCATGATTATCCTCCATTTTAATGATCTGAGTAGACATGAGGGCATACGTCTATGATGGTGATCATGTCAGCACTGGTCTAATGACATGCATTAGGGAAGCTTCATTTAAAACTAGGAGACACTAAAGTAGTTGTGTGGTAAATGTACATTCTGCTGCAGTTCGATGTTAGGGGCAAAGGTTGCGTCACAATATCAATTTAACATCAACAAGAACTAACTGATCAATGATCTGTGTAAAGAAAACACAGGTTTCACTAATTGTTCCTCAATAAAAAAGGCTATGTAAATTATAGATAGACTCCAGCTCACCCGTGACTGAACAGAATAAATGCTAGAATAATTTAGAGCCTTGTCAAAATTAACGCGTTAATGCGAATAAATCCATCATTATTAATGAGATAATTTTTTAATACAATTAACCCATCTGCAGCGCAAATCCTCTACAGCAGTGGTCCCCAACCACCGGGCCGCGGCCCGATACCGGTCCGTGGATCGATTGGTACAGGGCCGCACAAGAAATAAAAAATGAATAAAATTAAATTAAAAAAATATGTATATTTTTTATTAAATCACCATAAAAAACACAAGATACACTTACAATTAGTGCACCAACCCAAAAAACAATAATTCACACTCATTCGCACAAAAGGGTCGTTTCTTTCTGTTATTAATATTTCTGGTTCCTACATTATATATCAATATAGATCAATACAGTCTGCAGGGATACAGTCCGCAAGCACACATGATAGTATTTTTTTATGACAAAAAAAATAAAATACCATACCCCCTCCTCCACCCCTCCTCTACAGTACGATGCAATACAGTGAATTTACTATTTAAGTAGAGTTACTGTCGCGCATGCACAAATGGGTAATAGTAGTTAGTGACAGTAGTTAGTGGTAGCACTTTGCGAGGTTTGAGGCACTTAACACCACTTCGGCGATAAAATCCATCCCTCGCCCTGATGAGCAGCCGCTCAACCTGGACATAGCGGATGTCCGGAAAACCCTGAGGAGAGTGAACACCCGGAAAGCACCGGGACCTGATGACATTCCAGGCAAGGTGCTTAAGGGATGTGCAGACCAGCTGGCTGGGGTTCTCACAGACATCTTCAACATCTCGCTGACCCAGGCTGTGGTACCATCATGTTTTAAAACGGCCACAATCATTCCAGTGCCTAAAAAACCCACAATCTCCTCCCTCAATGATTACCGCCCCGTTGCACTCACCCTTATCACCGAGAGGCTGGTAAAGGAATATATTGTCTCCAGACTTCTCCCCACATTCGACCCATACCAGTTTGCTTATCGCCCTAACCGCTCCACAGAGGACGCCATCTCCTCTGCACTCCACCTGAGCTTAGAACATCTGGAAGGAAAGGACACACACGTGCGGATGTTGTTTCTGGACTTCAGCTCAGCATTCAACACCATCATCCCGCAGCACTTGGTGAGCAAACTGGCCCCCCTTGGATTCAGTACCCCCCCTATGCAACTGGCTGCTTGACTTCCTCACAGACAGACCCCAGTCTGTGAGAGTGGGCAACAACACCTCCAGTGCCATCTCCCTGTGCACCGGCTCCCCCCAGGGCTTCGTCCTGAGTCACGTTGAAGACCCATGACTGCTGCGCCAGGTCCACTACTAACTACATTGTGAAGTATGCGGACGACACGACAGTAGTGGGCCTCATCCGTGACAACAACGACATGGACTACAGGGAAGAGGTGAAACATCTGGTTGACTGGTGCAGAACCAACAACCTGGTCCTGAATGTCGACAAGACCAAGGAGATCATCGTTGACTTCAGGAAGCACCAGTCCAGCCACGCTCCACTCTTCATCAACGGCACAGCGGTGGAGATAGTAAGCAGCACCAAGTTCCTGGGGGTGCAGATAACTGACAATATAACCTGGTCCCTACACACCAGAGCTCTTGTAAAAAGAGCTCAGCAGCGCATGCACTTTTTGCGTCGGATGAAAAGAGCACAACTCCCTCCGCCCATTCTCACCACATTCTACAGAGGCACTATAGAGAGCCTGCTGACCAACAGCATCTCTGTCTGGACTGGAGCCTACAATGCCTCAGACTGGAAATCTCTCCAGAGAGGGGTGAGGACGGCGGAAAAGATCATCAAGACTCCTCTTCCTCCTATCCAGGAGATCGCAAAAACCCGCTGCCTGACCACGGCTCAGAAAATCTGCAAAGACTCCTCCCACCCCCACCAAGGACTGTTTTCACTGCTGGACTCTAGAAAGAGGTTCCGCATCCTCCGAAGCAGAACCTCCAGGTTCTGTAACAGCTTCTTCCCCCAGGCCGTAAGACTCTTGAACGCATCATAATTATCCCCTCAACTCTCCCCAAAATGGATTAACTCGCTGGAATAAAAAAGACAATATAACATACATCCATAAACGTAGACGCATGTGAAAAAGTGAAATATATTTATCTGTACAGTAACCTATTTATTTATTTATATATGCACCTTATTGCTTTTTTATCCTGCACTACCATGAGCTTATGTAACGAAATTTTATTCTTATCTGTACTGTAAAGTTTTTATGACAATAAGAAGGAAGTCTAAGTCTAAGTCTAAATCTAGTGACAGGCTGCAGAACCAAACAAGTCAATATTGATGACACTAAACAGCACGTTGGTCCTCTCATGGGAAATATGAGTACAAAAACATGACAGCTGACCATCGTAAAGTATTAGGCACACCCTGCATGAAATAATTTTATTTTCACCAAGGCACTTCCATTGTCAAATACTACATCAATAACAATTATTATATGTACAAATGTTTGATTAGAGAAACAGTTTTTAAAAAAAATATGATCATGATCTTGAAGGTGTTAAACAAACATGTGAAGCTCATGTACTGTACTTTATATTTCCTTTTTTTGAGTCTTTTTGCTTATGCAAACTGAAACATGATTAATATTGATTGAAAATTAATAATATTTAGTTGTGAGAAATGAATACACAGTAACCCTGTAATCGAATTAAACATTTCAATTGTTTGACAGCACTACTTAAAACAAAAGCTCAGCAGATGTTTGTGGCATTACCTGTAAGCTAGCTTCTGCGTCACCACCTGAATGGCTTTTGAGTTTGTAAATTTGTACTGACTGATAAACATGAACAACAATATTACAGTGTCTGTAAAGTATTGGCCCTCATTTCATGTATTGTTTGTACACCGCAAGCTCGACAGTGTATATAGTTGTAATACAAGCATTACGTGCTGCATATATCATGATCATTATGATAGCAACTTATTCATTGGACAATTGTACTGTTTTTTCCAGTGGATTTTGGGTAAACACTCCATTTCTGTTGGCATAGCTTGGCTCTAAACTCCACATTTACACCGTCAAGTCAAGCCGTTCCGGACTCTCTTGGCTTCCATCTGCTCCAACGTTTTACCCTCTCTTTGTGCTCGCTAAGTTTCTATAACCAGCAGTTCATCCCTCGTATAGTCAGCTTCAAAAAGATAAAGTTGTGAATCCTCGTATGTCCAAAAATGGTAATCTTTGTGTCTATTACAAAATTTGCCATGATTAGAACTCTCACATGTTTGTTGCCGGAAGTAGGAACGCACAATTGTTGACGGAAGTAGGAAATGCGTTGGTATGGGCACTGAAATAAAAATGTACCCAGGAAATAAGTCCCGGTGATGCTTAAAATGACCAAAATACAGTAAATATTGTAAATATTACATATTGTTATGAACGTGTCTGTTATTACATTATATATTTATTAATCTATATCTATATCTATATGTATATATATATTTATATATAGATGTATGTTGGAGTTCAACCCGGTGGACGAGAGGGTAGCTTCCCTCCGCCTTCGGGTGGGGGGACGGGTCCTGACTGTTGTTTGCGCTTACGCGCCAAACAGCAGCTCAGAGTACCCACCCTTTTTGGATTCACTCGAGGGAGTACTTGAGGGTGCTCCCCCGGGTGATTCCCTCGTTCTACTGGGGGACTTCAACGCTCATATTGGCAACGACAGTGAAACCTGGAGAGGCGTGATTGGGAAGAATGGCTGCCCGGATCTGAACCCGAGTGGTGTTTTGTTATTGGACTTTTGTGCCCGTCACGGATTGTCCATAACGAACACCATGTTCAAGCATAAGGGTGTCCATATGTGCACTTGGCACCAGGACACCCTAGGCCGCAGTTCTATGATCGACTTTGTAGTTGTGTCATCGGATTTGCGGCCTCATGTTTTGGACACTCGGGTGAAGAGAGGGGCGGAGCTTTCTACCGATCACCACTTGGTGGTGAGTTGGCTGCGATGGTGGGGGAGGATGCCGGACAGACCTGGCAGGCCCAAACGCATTGTGAGGGTTTGCTGGGAACGTCTGGCAGAGTCTCCTGTCAGAGAGAGTTTCAATTCCCACCTCCGGAAGAACTTTGAACATGTCACGAGGGAGGTGCTGGACATTGAGTCCGAGTGGACCATGTTCCGCACCTCTATTGTCGAGGCGGCTGATTGGAGCTGTGGCCGCAAGGTAGTTGGTGCCTGTCGTGGCGGTAATCCTAGAACCCGTTGGTGGACACCGGCGGTGAGGGATGCCGTCAAGCTGAAGAAGGAGTCCTATCGGGTTCTTTTGGCTCATGGGACTCCTGAGGCAGCGGACAGGTACCGACAGGCCAAGCGGTGTGTGGCTTCAGCGGCCGCAGAGGCAAAAACTCGGACATGGGAGGAGTTCGGGGAAGCCAAGGAAAACGACTTCCGGACGGCTTCGAAGCGATTCTGGACCACCATCCGCCGCCTCAGGAAGGGGAAGCAGTGCACTACCAACACCGTGTATGGTGCGGATGGTGTTCTGCTGACCTCGACTGCGGAAGTTGTGGATCGGTGGAGGGAATACTTTGAAGACCTCCTCAATCCCACCAACACGTCTTCCTATGAGGAAGCAGTGCCTGGGGAATCTGTGGTGGGCTCTCCTATTTCTGGGGCTGAGGTTGCTGAGGTAGTTAAAAAGCTCCTCGGTGGCAAGGCCCCGGGGGTGGATGAGATCCGCCCGGAGTTCCTTAAGGCTCTGGATGCTGTGGGGCTGTCTTGGTTGACAAGACTCTGCAGCATCGCGTGGACATCGGGGGCAGTACCTGTGGATTGGCAGATCGGGGTGGTGGTTCCTCTCTTTAAAAAGGGGAACCGGAGGGTGTGTTCTAACTATCGTGGGATCACACTCCTCAGCCTTCCCGGTAAGGTCTATTCAGGTGTACTGGAGAGGAGGCTACGCCGGATAGTCGAACCTCGGATTCAGGAGGAACAGTGTGGTTTTCGTCCTGGTCGCGGAACTGTGGACCAGCTCTATACTCTCGGCAGGGTCCTTGAGGGTGCATGGGAGTTTGCCCAACCAGTCTACATGTGCTTTGTGGACTTGGAGAAGGCATTCGACCGTGTCCCTCGGGAAGTCCTGTGGGGAGTGCTCAGAGAGTATGGGGTTTCGGACTGTCTGA
Organism: Nerophis lumbriciformis; assembly: GCF_033978685.3. Classification (NCBI taxonomy): domain Eukaryota; kingdom Metazoa; phylum Chordata; class Actinopteri; order Syngnathiformes; family Syngnathidae; genus Nerophis; species Nerophis lumbriciformis. The sequence continues at coordinate 24,432,734 of NC_084553.2, forward strand.
TTGTGGCGGTCCGCTCCCTGTATGATCAGTGTCAGAGCTTGGTTCGCATTGCCGGCAGTAAGTCGGACACGTTTCCGGTGAGGGTTGGACTCCGCCAAGGCTGCCCTTTGTCACCGATTCTGTTCATAACTTTTATGGACAGAATTTCTAGGCGCAGTCAAGGCGTTGAGGGGATTCGGTTTGGTGGCTGCAGGATTAGGTCTCTGCTTTTTGCAGATGATGTGGTCCTGATGGCTTCATCTAGCCAGGATCTTCAGCTCTCACTGGATCGGTTCGCAGCTGAGTGTGAAGCGACTGGGATGAGAATCAGCACCTCCAAGTCCGAGTCCATGGTTCTCGCCCGGAAAAGGGTGGAGTGCCATCTCCGGGTTGGGGAGGAGATCTTGCCCCAAGTGGAGGAGTTCAAGTACCTCGGAGTCTTGTTCACGAGTGAGGGAAGAGTGGATCGTGAGATCGACAGGCGGATCGGTGCGGCGTCTTCAGTAATGCGGACGCTGTATCGATCCGTTGTGGTGAAGAAGGAGCTGAGCCGGAAGGCAAAGCTCTCAATTTACCGGTCGATCTACGTTCCCATCCTCACCTATGGTCATGAGCTTTGGGTTATGACCGAAAGGACAAGATCACTGGTACAAGCGGCCGAAATGAGTTTCCTCCGCCGGGTGGCGGGGCTCTCCCTTAGAGATAGGGTGAGAAGCTCTGTCATCCGGGGGGAGCTCAAAGTAAAGCCGCTGCTCCTCCACATCGAGAGGAGCCAGATGAGGTGGTTCGGGCATCTGGTCAGGATGCCACCCGAGCGCCTCCCTAGGGAGGTGTTTAGGACACGTCCGACCGGTAGGAGGCCACGAGGAAGACCCAGGACACGTTGGGAAGACTATGTCTCCCGGCTGGCCTGGGAACGCCTCGGGATCCCCCGGGAGGAGCTGGACGAAGTGGCTGGGGAGAGGGAAGTCTGGGCTTTCCTGCTTAGGCTGCTGCCCCCGCGACCCGACCTCGGATAAGCGGAAGAAGATGGATGGATGGATATATAGATAGATAGATGTGTGTGTGTGTGTGTGTGTGTGTGTGTGTGTGCGTGCGTGTGTGCGTGTTTGTATATACAGTATATATATATATATATATATATATATACAAACCCCGTTTCCATATGAGTTGGGAAATTGTGTTAAATGTAAATATAAACGGAATACAATGATTTGCAAATCATTTTCAACCCATATTCAGTTGAATATGCTACAAAGACAACATATTTGATGTTCAAACTGATAAACATTTTTTTTTTGTGCAAATAATCATTAACTTTAGAATTTGATGCCAGCAACACGTGGCAAAGAAGTTGGGAAAGGTGGCAATAAATACTGATAAAGTTGAGGAATGCTCATCAAACACTTTTGGAACATCCCACAGGTGTGCAGGCTAATTGGGAACAGGTGGGTGCCATGATTGGGTATAAAAACAACTTCCCAAAAAATGCTCAGTCTTTCAGTCTTTCACAAGAAAGATATGTATATATATATATATCTGCGATGAGGTGGCGACTTGTCCAGGGTGTACTCCGCCTTCCGCCCGATTGTAGCTGAGATAGGCTCCAGCGCCCCCCGCGACCCCAAAGGGAATAAGCGGTAGAAAATGGATGGATGGATATATATATATATCTATATATATATATATATATAAATACATATATATATATATATATATATATATATATATATATATATATATATATATATATATATATATATATATATATATATATATATATATATATATATATCTATATAGATATATATATATACATACATATATATATATATATATATATATATAGATATATATATATATATATATATATATATATACAATATATATATATATAGATATATATATTTGTATATATGTATATATATATATAATAATAAGTTAATGCAAATGCAACATTGATAGAATAATAGTAATATGATTAATAATTAAGATAGAAAACACAATAAATAATGAAAAACATAAGAATGTAATACGATCAGTAACAAGACTGATTAAAAAAGTGTGTCTTTAGATTTTTTGGGGAAAATGTCAACGGTCTCTGCACTCCTGCAAGCTGTTCCACAAGTGGGGGCCATGGTGGCTAAATGCCGCCTCGCCGTGTGTCTTTGTTCTGGTATTTGGTAAAGCTGAAAGGCCAGTGTTAGAGGATCTCAGGATCTGCGAGGGTTAAGGTAAAAGCAGGTCGGATATGTAAGAAGGCACAAAGCCATTCAGACATTTGAAAACTAATAATAGAACTATAAAATCGACCCAATGTGGAAGGGGAGCCAATGCAGCAACTTTAAAACTGGTGTAATGTGCTCCCGCCCTCTATTCTTTGTCAGCACACATGCAGCTGAGTTCTGTAATAATTGTAGATTTCTGATATTCTTTTTGGGAAGGCCAGAGAGCAGGACATTACAACAGTCTAAATGACAGGACATAATAGCATGCATCAGCACCTTCGTGTTGGCCTGAGAGAGAAACCGGCAGCTTCTGGCTATGTTCCTAAGATAATAAAAAAGGTTTTTTTATTATTTAAAAAAATATATATTTTTAATATTTTGGATGAAACTCAGCTTGGAGTCAGAAATCACTCCCAGATATTTATAGATTGTGTTGCTTTAAAATCTTGTAATTTTGGTGAAAGTTTCTCCGTCTGACCTTCATGGCCTGGTTGAGCTGCCATCCATGACTTAATATCTAAAATGCAGTTAAAAAAGGTATTTATTGGTAGTGTGAATCCTTTATTGAAGTTTAACTCATCATAGGTAAAAGTTCTTGATACCACTTTTAGTATCATACAATTTGCAGAGTAACCTTACAAGTAAACTCCTCCCTTCAAACAACTACAGAGCTGTATTGTGATGTATCCTTGGTAGAAGGGAAAAATTAGCTTCTATTATAAGTGTGATTTGTCCTCATGACAGCTGTACAGTGTTTCCATGGAAATCTGAATTCTTGAAACGTGTCATCCTCCTTGTGCCGTTATTAACAAGATAAGAAGGACACTTCTAAGATGTTTTATTGTCAAAGACACTCACCCATTTGGGCCACAGTTGACGTGTTTTAATGTGGGCTGGATCACCCTGCAATTGATACCTGTAGCTGGGATAGACCTCAGCTTTAACTTCACCCTGAACAGGACCAGTCAGTGGTATAGAACGTTAATAGATAGATAAGTTTGCAAAGTAAAAGGTTCACATAAAATACGACAAAGTCAAGTGAAGTCATTAGTGTCAATGCTGCAGAGGTTATGATGGGAAGGGCTGGTCATTTTGCCCAACATGACTCATGCTTGATACAAGTGTGCTGCCCTTGATGAGGTCATCTTTGAGGGTGCCACAGGTGATATTACTGGACATGACTCAGCCTCCTTCTAGTGCTGCACAATTATGGCCAAAATAATAATCATGATTATTTTTGTCAAAATGGAAATCACAATTATTTTTATCATGATTATTTATTATGTTAGATAAAACAGTGTTGGGGTCAGGGGGGTTGAATGCGACTCCTTGATGTGATTTGTAACTAAATAGTCCAATAAAAAGGCTCAATAGATGTTATCCATATATTTAAAGACATATATTTGTTTTTTTTTTTATTCATTATTAGTATCAACATGTCAGCCTTTTCTCTTTAGCTCTATTTTTATGCTTTCCTTTTCGGCGCCATAAAAAACAGCCACGTTTCATGGGTCGCTCAATTGGACACCTCCACTTGACCTAACCATACATTTGATCGTTTGTAGAATGAAACATGTACATTAAATTACAAAATATAAAAATAGTTAAATAATTGAACATAAAAAACAACAACAAATAATTAAAAAAAACATAGTGTTTGCTTTTTTAATATCAATATAAAACACAAAGCAGTTTGACCAATAAAGATAAAGTATAATAAACAAGCTGTGTTCTTCTCCAACAACACCATGTGAATCAGTGCAACAGTTTGGCCAACAAAAATAACTAGGAGCTATACCTCTCACATCTAATATACAAGCTTTGTGCCTCACTGACAACTCAAAACATTTAAACTAATGTTAATGATACTGGGAATACTGACAAAGTTAGCAATTAAATAAAGGACGAGTGACTATACCTGTAAACAAACGGCAAGACGTTGTCAACAAGTCATATTCATGGCAACATTCTCTAAACATAATTTTACAAATGGCCTGCTTCCTGTTCACTCCTGCCCATAACTATACTTGCTAACCCTCCCGAATTTTCCGGGAGACTCCCGAATTTCAGTGCCTCTCCCGAAAATCTCCCGGGACAACCATTCTCCCGAATATCTCCTGATTTTCAGCCACACTTAAGTGAGTGAGTGAGGACAGCCTGTCGTCACGTCCGCTTGGCCAACCAAAAAGTAACCACAGAACACTATACCGTATAGTGTTCTGTGGTTACTTTTTGGTTGGCCAACGGTTTACGTTGTATTGCGCACTCTGACGGCAAGAGTGGGAGTCGGTTCTGAAGTATGAAGTAAAGAGACGTAACTTCGTCACCTCGCCTGGTTATTGACTCCAACCCAGAATATTACACTGCCCATACCTTCAAAGGCTGTGCTACTGGCTGCAAAGCATTGCACTTTCAAATACAACAATGAGCAGAGAGAGAGGAGTGTTATGTGTGTATACTGTATGTGTAAATAAATGAACACTAAAATTCAAGTATTTATTTTATTTATATATATATAATAAAATACATATATATATAGCTAGAATTCACTGAAAGTCAAGTATTTATTTTATATATATATATATATATATATATATATATATATATATATATATATATATATATATATATATATAAGAAATACAAACATACTTGAATTTCAGTGAATTCTAGCTATAAATATACCCCCCCCCCCCTTAACCCCGCCCCCCCCGGCCCCACCCACCTCAATCCCCCCCAAATCTCCCAAGTCTCAAGGTTGGCAAGAATGCCCATAACAGTCTGAGTCGCCACCAGTGACACAACGCTGTGTTGCACTTTCAAAATGAAAGCAACATCAAATATATTTTTTCCTCTGTGGTACACTTTTTGGGTGGGACAAATGCCTTTGTCTCCAATATTGTCCACACGTGTCGCCATCTAAAAACAGCAGTGCGGTCTTAAAAGCACGCCGAGACTCCACCGAAGCGATCGGCTGCACCAACCCTTGGACAAGTTTGTTAATGTTAGTAAAACTAAAAAGTTAATATTTCAGTTTGGCATGGTGATGGAGTTTTGTGCTCTGGCATTGACAGGCGCGTGCTTTACAGGGATGTTCTCTGCTTGTGAAGCGTTTGTGAAAGTACTTGGTGATAGGCAAGGGAGCCTGCTTTTTAAATGTTGATATCGCCGACAATCACCCTCTTTTATCCGTGGCAATCAAAATCGTGATTGTGATTACAATTCGATTAATTATGGAGGCCTACCTCTTCCTACTAAGCAATATTTGGTAGACCTCCTTACCACGGATTTCCACCGGATGCGGAACAGCTATGGAACAGTACCACCGCTTTCGGTTTCCTTTCAAGTAGGGCTGGGCAATATATCGAATATACTCGATATATCGCGGGTTTGTCTCTGTGCGATATAGAAAATGACTATATCGTGATATTCGAGTATATATCCTCACACAGTTGCTTTTCGCTGCGGGCATTACACTTCAGGCTTTTCTCGCTCTTTCTTGTATCTGCTTCTCACAGAGACATAAAACAAGCGCACCTTTTTACATACGTCACATACTGTCGCAACGTCATACGACCTCGCGGAGCAGACAGGTAGCGACATGGTAAAGTTAGATGTGATGCTAGCGGTGTGGTAACAAATGAAGGAAGAAATAATTCCCAAGAAAAACAGCAGGGAGTCCATCGTCTGGCGGTGGTTTGGCTTCAAGCTGGAAGATGTTTTACAAGTATGCGGCAAAAGCGCTGCTACAAAAAGTAGCAGCACTGCTAATGTGTAGCATCATTAGAAAAGTCACCCACTAAAGAATGAAGAGTGCTTGAAACTCCGCATGTCAACATCTCCGGCCGGTGCCACACCAAAGCAACCATTCCACATTTCCACATCAACACCGTATGAAAAAATAGTCAACAACAGAAGGAGATAACGTCCGCAGTAACCTACCACATAGCGAAGGACATACACTATTGGATTTCCTATTTTGGAGCTAATTTTTATTTGACAGTTATTGAAATATATTGTGTGACATCATGCACAAAAGTGGACTTTATATGTATTAAACTATTGTAGTGGCGTTCTGTACAAAAAGTGCACCTTAATTTAGTGTTGTTTTGATATATCATCTTAGTGACATCATGCACAAAAGTGCACTCTTAGCTTGTTTTAAAATGTCTCTGACAATCTTGCACTTTCTGTTTTGGAATTTACATGAATGTTTGTGCCACTGCTTAATAACTGTTTAATAGATACAGTTTTGGTAAATTGACTTAGTTGTGATTTCCCTCTCTGTATGACAGTTTAAAAGTAGCATATATTAATGCAGTATGAACAAGAATGTTTTAATGTAGACACATAGAATCATCATACTGCTGTGATTATATGCATCAAGTGTTTATTCAAGTCTAAGGCAAAATATCGAGATATATATCGTGTATCGTGACGTAAAAATATCGAGATATTAATAAAAGGCCATATCGCCCAGCCCTACTTTCAAGTTATTGTGTCAAATTCTACTGGCCCCGAACCTCTTGCTTGCTGGTATCGTGCTGCATCCCTGCGCTAAATACATACAAAACTTCTATATTTGCCAGACTGTGCAGCACGGCAAAAAGCTAAAATCTACTTGCATGAGACAGGAAGTCAACACAAAATACAATTATCTGGTTTGCTTTCAAAATAAAATACTTTGTGTTCAAGGCGGATTGTATTTTAAACTTTGAAACTGACTGAAGTCAACTTGTCAAAGGTTTTCAGATGTAATTTCACCTTATTGACACAAATGGATGAGGGCCTGCTGACTCTGGAGGTCCAAAATCAAATAATCTTATTACAGGCATATTCTGGACAGCTATTCCGGGGCCTTTGTCAAATACCAGCCTGTAGGTTATGATGGACGGCAAAGCTCAGAGGCGTTTTGCGGTCTTGCCGTTTAGCAGATATTGTGAATGGCAGAATCAAGTTTATTTGCTTCTTCCCCTCTGGAAGGAGAGAATAAACTGTTTGTGGTTCGCTTTACTACAACTCCCCTTATCACGTGATTACGCCCGGATTCTAGAGGTCTCGTAAAAGTCTGTGCTATTTCGCTGCATGGCGGTGCCGCGACAGTGGGCATCAAAGGGCGGTAGGGATTTGCAGATGGCGGAGACATTCTGTGGCGGCGCCGTTCAGCAGCCGTTACGCATCCGGTGGAAATCTGGGGTCAGAAATAAGAAGGTCGACGGAAAGAGGAGTAAAGGAGGGAAAAAACACAAACGTTTTTTTTTTCCTTCAGTTTCTCTCTCTCTCTCGCTGTCTCTTTTACTAATTTTCTGTCTGGTGGTCTAAGGCACACAGGGAGTGGGGTGCAACGGAGCACAGTGTTGGACACACAGTAATGCTGATGAATTATTGAACAGTTGTGAGTGGATGCGACTTAGGCATCAGTACATGCATGCTGCAGAATGACAGGAGAGTGAAAAGTAGAGATTACCTATTTCTTCTGCAACAAATTTGACTGCAGGTGAGGAGCGAGGAGTTTTTATGCAGAGGGAAAACATTATTTCAAAGAGTGAGCAAGAAGGACTTTTTTTTTTTAATAAATGTATTTGTTTTTGGCTTTACTGTGCGACAATATCAAACAGTAGTTCCCATAGCCAATCATAAAAACTCTCTCTCTCTCTCTCTCTCTCTCTCTCTCTCTCTCTCTCTCTCTCTCTCTCTCTCTCTCTCTCTCTCTCTCTCTCTCTGTGTGTATATGTACATATATACATACTTATATATACATATATATATATATACACATTACATATTTATATTTATACACGCATATATATAGTATATATACACATTATATATTTATATATATACACGCATATATATAATATATATACACACATATATATATATATATGCATATACAGTATGTATAAATTATATATATGCATATATACATATATTATGTATATGTATATATTATGTATAAGCATATACATTTATATTATATATATATGCATATATACATATATATTATGTATAAGCATATATGTGTACATATGCATATATATATATATATATATATATATATATATATATATATATATATATATATATATATATATTTATATATATATATATATATATATACATGGAAATTATTTTGATCCAAAAATAAAGACACTATTAAACTATCTCACATATCTTACATTGAAATTATCTCTATTAATCATACATTTAAATAACTCCTTGAAATAAATTTATTTTTCCTATCAAAAGTTAAGGTGACTTCTTTGCGTGTTTTTTGAATCAAATGCGTTGGGTGTAATAACATCTCGTCTTGATTCTACGCTGAAAAACTCTTCATCAAAACAGTACTGTGAATGTGGGACATACGGGACAAAACACTGCCTCTAAATGTTCTTCTTTTTTCACGCCTGAACGAGCGTAGAGTCTTGTTTGACTTGATGTTCTTGGGATCCTTCTGTGGTTCAGGGTGTTGGTTTGACATTCACCAAGCCCTCCTTCAGCTGTCGCCACTTAACAGGCCCATGAGGAGAGTGAGAACTACCAAACATGAGAAAAATCTCAAAAATGTGAGACTCCTCCTGCTCTTGACTCCCTGCACCCTCGCCCCACCCTTCCAGTTTAGGTTGCTAGGAGACCGCATGTGCTTTAAAATAAAGAAAGAGGCTGACAGAAGTTGAAGGCTGAGCACATAGAACAGGGTGTTTACCTGCAGTGTGTTAAGGTAGAGGTCATGTTAGAGGTCTCTTAGCTGTGTTTGAAGCATCAACAGGAACTATGTAGTAGATGCTTATCTGCTTTTTACTTGATGTATACACAAGGAATCTCTAAAATTACACATAGTTTCAAAATATGTTTTTTAATCCTATTAACATTGTTGGCAGAGATTATAATGAAACATACACTGTATAGATCCATGTCTTGGGACACACCTTCATTAATTTGTTATAGGTTGGCTTAAACTCTTTAGTTTTCTTTATTCTTGAGCCTCAGAGTTGTTCCAAGTGATCTTTTCAGCAATTGTGTTCATGTGTACAATCGATGTTATATAAATAAGTATGTGCCTAACTGTACTGTAAGCAATGTTTTATTGTTTGTTTTCCTCATAGTTGCTGATTGTTATTTTAGTGCTCTTTGAATGGTGAATGAAGTCCAGTAGTTTTCTCCACATATGGAAGAAACGCCAGAGAATCTCAGTGGAGGCAAAACATTTTAAATTAAGAAAAACATTTTCTAAACCTGAATAATTTTAAAACAGACTGGGTAGATTAGAAAATGGGATTCAGAATATCAGTTTGTATCGATGGCAAATAGGGCTGGGTGATATGGACCAAAACTGATATCGCTGTATTTTTAGTCCGAATACGTTGTACGGTATATACCGCTATCTTTAAAAAAAAAACAAAAAAACTTGCAAATTGCTTAAGGTTGCCTCAGTGTTCAGCTAGACAACCAGTGTTGAGAGCACTCATATTATTTTTCTTGTAAGTAGTAACGTAATGTGTTAGCAGTTACTATGTCAAAGCAATTTTTGTTCATTTCGTTTATGAATGTAGCGGTAAAGTCCTATACTCTTACTGCTACTGGTTGCCGAATATAACTGAAGCTAGTTCAGACGTGTGCAGCTGGCTAATAATTGATGTCCAGAATTGTGTCCATGTTTAACACAAATATTTATTAACATACAGTCACGTAAATCAAACTTACTTTGTAACAAAAACGGAAAATAAACGGGAGCAAACAAATCATAGCCTGGCACAGTCAAAAACTGTTGCGCCTCTACTCAGCAACACCTGAGCAAGATCCCAGCCCCTCCCTAAGTAGACTGGCACTTGGCCTTGAGCCAACCCCTTTAGTGACGTAATGAATTTGACTGACAGAAAGAGAAATGGCTCTAACAATGAATGTTAGGTCCATATCCTCACGCTTGTGCGCGGGATGGATGGAGCTTCTGTTCGCTCACTGTGGTGAAAGTCGCTGGCTGTTAAGTTTAAAGCTACTTTTCAGCCACCCAGCAGCATTACGTTAGCCCACACAGGCTATGGGTAGAGGCACTTTTAAATCGCAGTTTTAGTTAAATATTTGACACACCAAGCAAGAAGCAGAGAGAAGCTATTGTTAGCTTCTGTGCTAAGTCACTGACAGAACTGAACAACATAAATAGATGAGATTAGTGATAAAGGAGATATTTTTTGTATTTATGTATTTTTCGGACTATAAATCCTTTCATTTTCTCAAAAATTGACAGCACGCCTTATAACCCGGTACGCCTGATGTACGGATTCATTCAGGTTGTGCTTACTGACCTCGAAGCAATTTTATTTGGTACATGGTGTAATGTTAAGTGTGAACGGTAGATGGCAGTCACACATAAGAGATACGTGTGCATTGCAAGATGATGTTGGCAAGCAAGCCCAAAACTTTATAAGGAACCCAAAATGGCACCAATTAGGAGACATCAACTGGTGTTTTGTTTCGCAATATTATACAAAACCAACTTCTCTTACCTATTGGTTCCTGCTAATGTGTATTTGTGATCTGAAGTCCCAATAATTGGCGCGCATCCGCCATTGTAGTCCGCGCTCACACCGTAGTCAATAAACTCTTTTTTTCTCTATCTTCTTGTTGTGGGGCATTCATCCGCTGCTTCTGCCATTTCTAATATAAAGTAGCATACAGTTTTAACTTACACCTGTCAGTAGTCCGCTATGAAAGCGCTAAAAACTACTGGTATCGTGCGTTTAAATAATTCTCCTACAGAACTTTAGTTATTTTTAGAGAATTCCGGTCGGACGGTTTTTCAAGAGACACATTTCCGATGTTGCTGTTGTTGCACTAGGATCCACGGATGATGAGATACTAGGGCTGCGAATCTTTGGGTGTCCCACGATTCGATTCAATATCTATTCTTGGCGTCACGATTGGATTATAGATCGATTTTTTCGATTCAACGCGATTCTCGATTCAAAAACGATATTTTTCCGATTCAAAACAATTCTCTATTCATTCAATACATAGGATTTCAGCAGGATCTACCCCAGTCTGCTGACATGCAAGCAGGGTAGTAGATTTTTGTAAAAAGCTTTTATAATTGTAAAGGACAATGTTTTATCAACTGATTGCAATAATGTAAATTTGTTTTAACTATTAAATGAACCAAAAATATGACTTATTTTATCTTTGTGAAAATATTGGACACAGTGTGTTGTCAAGCTTATAAGATGCGATGCAAGTGTAAGCCACTGTGACACTATTGTTCTTTTTTTTTTTTGTACATGTCTAATGATAATGTCAATGAGGGTTTTTTAATCACTGCTATGTTGACATTTGTAACTAATATTGCTTCCCTCCGCCTTCGGGTGGGGGGACGGGTCCTGACTGTTGTTTGCGTTTACGCGCCAAACGGCAGCTCAGAGTACCCACCCTTTTTGGATTCACTCGAGGGAGTACTGGAGAGTGCTCCCCCGGGTGATTCCTTCGTTCTACTGGGGGACTTCAACGCTCATGTTGGCAGCGACAGTGAAACCTGGAGAGGTGTGATTGGGAAGAATGGCCGCCCACATCTGAACCCGAGTGGTGTTCTGTTATTGGACTTTTGTGCTCGTCACAGATTGTCGATAACAAACACCATGTTCAAACATAAGGGTGTCCATATGTGCACTTGGCACCAGGACACCCTCGGCCGCAGTTCCATGATCGACTTTGTAGTTGTGTCATCGGATTTGCGGTCTCATGTTTTGGACACTCGGGTGAAGAGAGGGGCGGAGCTTTCTACCGATCACCACCTGGTGGTGAGTTGGCTGCGATGGTGGGGGAGGATGCCGGACAGACCTGGCAGGCCCAAACGCATTGTGAGGGTTTGCTGGGAACGTCTGGCAGAGTCTCCTGTCAGAGAGAGTTTCAATTCCCACCTCCGGAAGAACTTTGAAAATGTCACGAGGGAGGCGCTGGACATTGAGTCCGAGTGGACGATGTTCCGTGCCTCTGTTGTCGAGGCGGCCGATTGGAGCTTTGGCCGCAAGGTGGTTGGTGCCTGTCGTGGCGGTAATCCTAGAAACCGTTGGTGGACGCCGGCGGTGAGGGATGCCGTCAGGCTGAAGAAGGAGTCCTATCGGGTTCTTTTGGCTCATGGGACTCCTGAGGCAGCAGACAGGTACCGACAGGCCAAGCGGTGTGCGGCTTCAGCGGTCGCGGAGGCAAAAACTCGGACATGGGAGGAGTTCGCAGAGGCCATGGAAAAAGACTTCCGGACTGCTTCGAAGCAATTCTGGACCACCATCCGCCGCCTCAGGGGAAGCAGTGCAGTGTCAACACCGTGTATGGTGGGGATGGTGCTCTGCTGACCTCGACTGCCGATGTTGTGGATCGGTGGAGAGAATACTTCGAGGACCTCCTCAATCCTACCAGCACGTCTTCCTATGAGGAAGCAGGGCCTGGGGAATCTGTGGTGGGCTCTCCTATTTCTGGGGCTGAGGTTGCTGAGGTAGTTAAAAAGCTCCTCGGTGGCAAGGCCCCGGGGGTAGATGAGATCCGCCCGGAGTTCCTTAAGGCTCTGGATGCTGTGGGGCTGTCTTGGTTGACAAGACTCTGCAGCATCGCGTGGACATCGGGGATACCTCTGGATTGGCAGACCGGGGTGGTGGTTCCTCTCTTTAAGAAGGGGAACCGGAGGGTGTGTTCCAACTATCGTGGGATCACATTCCTCAGCCTTCCCGGTAAGGTCTATTCAGGTGTACTGGAGAGGAGGCTACGCCGGATAGTCGAACCTCGGATTCAGGAGGAACAGTGTGGTTTTCGTCCTGGTCGTGGAACTGTGGACCAGCTCTATACTCTCGGCAGGGTCCTTGAGGGTGCATGGGAGTTTGCCCAACCAGTCTACATGTGCTTTGTGGACTTGGAGAAGGCATTCGACCGTGTACCCCGGGAAGTCCTGTGGGGAGTGCTCAGAGAGTATGGGGTAACGGACTGTCTTATTGTGGCAGTTCGCTCCCTGTATAATCAGTGTCAGAGCTTGGTCCGCATTGCCGGCAGTAAGTCGGACACGTTTCCAGTAAGGGTTGGACTCCGCCAAGGCTGCCCTTTGTCACCGTAACCTTTATGGACAGAATTTCTAGGCGCAGTCAGGGCGTTGAGGGTATCTGGTTTGGTGGCTGCAGGATTAGGTCTCTGCTATTTGCAGATGATGTGGTCCTGATGGCTTCCTCCGGCCAAGATCTTCAGCTCTCACTGGATCGGTTCGCAGCCGAGTGTGAAGCAACTGGGATGGGAATCAGCACCTCCAAGTCCGAGTCCATGGTTCTCTCCCGGAAAAGGGTGGAGTGCCATCTGCGGGTTGGGGAGGAGATCTTGCCCCAAGTGGAGGAGTTTAAGTACCTTGGAGTCTTATTCACGAGTGGAGGAAGAGTGGATCGTGAGATCGACAGGCGGATCGGTGCGGCGTCTTCAGTAATGCGGATGCTGTATCGATCCGTTGTGGTGAAGAAGGAGCTGAGCCGGAAGGCAAAGCTCTCGATTTAACGGTCGATCTACGTTCCCATCCTCACCTATGGTCATGAGCTTTGGGTCATGACCAAAAGGACAAGATCACGGGTACAAGCGGCCGAAATGAGTTTCCTCCGCCGAGTGGCGGGGCTCTCCCTTAGAGATAGGGTGAGAAGCTCTGTCATTCGGGGGGAGCTCAAAGTAAAACCGCTGCTCCTCCACATCGAGAGGAGCCAGATGAGGTGGTTCGGGCATCTGGTCAGGATGCCACCCGAATGCCTCCCTAGGAAGGTGTTTCGGGCACGTCCGACCGGTAGGAGGCCACGGGGAAGATCCAGGACACGCTGGGAAGACTATCTCTCCCGGCTGGCCTGGGAACGCCTCGGGATCCCCCGGGAGGAGCTGGACGAAGTGGCTGGGGAGAGGGAAGTCTGGGCTTCCCTGCTTAAGCTGCTGCCCCCGCGACCCGACCTCGGATAAGCGGAAGAAGATGGATGGATGGATGGATGGATGGATGTTTCACTACATTTGGATTGTTCTGGGTTGTGTTTGTGTCTCTCAATTGCTCTGTTTATTGCTGTTTTGAGTGTTGCTGGGTCGGGTTTGGTTTTAGAATTGGATTGCATTGTTATGGTATTGCTGTGTATTGTTTTGTTGGATTGATTAATAAAAAAATTAAAAATTAAAAAATCGATTTTTGAAAAATGAGAATCGATACTGAATCGTACAACGTGAGAATGGCGATTTGAATTCGAATCTATTTTTTTCCCACACCCCTATGAGATACTGCTCTGTTGTTAGTTTAAGCAAAGTCCGAATGTCATTAAAACAGTTAGCTCCATCTTTTGACAGTGCTCCTTTGACTGCCGTCCTTACAAGCTACACCGCTACAACAAAGATGACGGGGAGAAGACGCTGTCGAAGTGAAGCTACGTAAATGAGACCTGCCCACAAACTGGCGCATCCTGAAGAGACGGTCAAAAAGCGGCCTGAAAATTAAATGCACTTAAATGTAGAGTATATGTAGAATATATTTATATCATTTATATATTATATATATTATATATTATATTATTTATTATTAATACTGTCTATTGTAAGCGAACTGTGGTGCTGAATTTCCCCCAGGGATCAATAAAGTACTTTCTATTCTATTCTATTCTATTCGAATCAATGCAACATTTTGACCAAATAACCACCATTACATGTTATGTAGACCACAAGGAAGTGTTTTAAATGTAGAAAATACTATGACCCCTTTAATGCGCCTTATAATACAGTGCGCCTTTTGTATGAAAATAGACATGAACAGACCCGCTCATCGGCAATGCGCCTTATAATCCGGTGCGCCCTATGATACGAAAAATACGGTATGTTCTCAAGCAAATTGGTGTATGTGTAAATAAAGCTGCAGTCACTCACTAACAGCCAAATGCAGTCGCTGAACAAAACATTGTATCACACTCGGGACTCGAGAAGTCCGTACCGCGCGCCATATTTTTTTTAAAGTTTGAGGGGAGCCACCATAAACACGCAAGGGGCGGGGATGACCCAAAGAGGACGCCCTGTGCTGAACCCGTCAGGCGCAAAGAAGAGCAAACGGCCTAACATAGGCACATGAAAAGGTACCGGTATGGCGTTAAAGTCTCAAATATGTACCGCTTTCTAAAATATACCGGTCTTATACTTAATATTGCACAGCCTTAATGGCAAATATAAGGACTTGTTGTACAACATTGAGACAGAATAGAAAGAGCAGCAGTGCACAGTAATGTATTAATTTAGGAAATTACATTTCTTTGATTAACTTTGGGGGAAATTATTGAACAATTATAGATTACCTGATTCATATTTTAGATCTGTTGTATCTATTTAGATTTGTTCAAGCTATTAAAATACTGTAAATATGCTCAAAATGATCTTGTATAAAATTTTAGTAACATATAACAATAGCTTTCTATTTTAATTGTTGCTAAAAGAGAATATTTTGGGAATGTTGTCTTTCCAGTTACACTAAAGTTATAACAATTTAAATAGTTAAACAAATGGCCACTACTTTCTTATTTTTCCGCCTTTTGTAAAATTATACATTTTGAAAATAAATGTAATTTGCAAAGGGGGTTAAATAATGTTTAATGCAACTGTAAATGTTAAATACAACTGCAATCAAGTAGAGAAAATGTATGGTTGAATCATTTTGTGAGGTGGTACGTTAACATGAACTAAACAAGATACATGCAAATGAAACTCAGTTTCTACACCCTGCAGTTGCAATGAACTGTGTACTGTACATGACTGAAAGAAGATGAAAATGGTCAATTCCTCCAGGTGAAGAATGTGTCATTGTATTGATTAGATGTTTTTTTCTCTCTGATTTCTGGTGCTATATCCTGCTAAAGTTTTTCCTTTGTGGTTTATTGGCTGAAAGCTACAGGAGACTTGTCCAGAAATCTTTAAAGGACTGCAGTTTTTGTCATTGCTTTTTCCGTGGGCCCCTGCATAGGGTTCACAACTTCACATTCACACGGGAGTGGCAACTTAGCACTATAGAGAGAAGGAGCATGTTGAGAATGGTGATCACTGCCTGTCTTCTACCTTAAATTGCTCTTGTTGTCTTTGTGTAATCCTTTGACTAACTAAATCCAGTCTTCCATTATTGTTCATTGACCACCCACAGTCCTATTCTGATTGCTAACAGTCTCCTTGTTTGTCTTTTACAGTCCTACTTCGTCACCGACTATGACCCTACGATTGAAGACTCTTACACCAAGCAGTGTGTGATTGACGAAAGGGCATCTAGGCTGGACAGTAAGTGCAAAGTTTTAAATAAACACAACCACAGCTAATGCACACTTACAATACTTTCACATTGGTACCTCAATTTACGAGCACCTTGTGTTCCAGGACCAAGCACGTAACTCAAGACACTTGTATCTCAAATCAGGCCAAAACGTCAAAATTAATTTAAATCAATATGGCTCTCCCAAAACACTACAATTTTAACATGTTGGGGAGCAGACATTTGTAAGTGTCCCTTATAGGCTACTTCTCCGACGCCAAACACAGCATTGTCAGCACCTCCAGTAACGTCTCGTAAGTAATGTAGCGTCCTGACAGAAGCACACAGAGTGTGAAGCTCTTTTTAAACTTTATTGATGATCTTAACACACCAACAGCATCCCTCATAACATCGTACCAGTAGCCACAATAACAACAACACAGCACTTCCTGGTTATGCACCAATTATTGTTATTAATGAGGGTGCATATACAGTATGCATATGCATCGGAAAAAATGTAAACAATAACCATCCCTAGTGTGGACAAACACTACTTCAACCGGTGGTGTAAATCCCTGGAACCCAAATTATGCCCGCAACTTAAAGCAAAACAAAAAGCAGAGACACAGCTCGTATCTCAAAATACTCGTAAATTGAGGTACAGCTGTACATCTACACCCAATCATCGTTTAGAGTCCACTCTATAAAGTTACAGCTCATGGTGTGTTGATGTGTGTGCATGCACTTTGTGTAGTTCTTGACACGGCTGGGCAGGAAGAGTTTGGAGCCATGAGAGAACAATACATGAGGACAGGGGAGGGCTTCCTGCTCGTCTTCTCTGTCACTGACAGAGGAAGGTGAGTGACAGTTCTCATCATGGACAACTTTGTGCTTGTTTTCTTCTTGTTTTCTTTGTGCACACACACACACACATCTCTGTTTACTCTTCACAGTTCCACCCTCTTACTAGCACTCTTTGCCTAGCACTCTACCCAGACCAGAAATGTGATGAGAACTTATTCTTGAGCTTCTCACTATTGTTTTGACTTAAAAATGTTGACAACTAAGGTCAGGCTGGTTAAAACCAAAATAACGTTTCCTAGGTGAATAAATCAAATATAGTCTAGCTACAATTAGGCTTTACCTAAGCTATCAAAAAATGTACTTAGGGCATTCTACGTTAGGTGCACATGTATGATGTAATGAGATACAATACGATATCAAAACACAGACAAAATACAATAAACGAGCACGGTTTATTGGCATAGAATAGGCCCTTTTCTACTGCAGGAACTTTTTCTGGAACTTCCCCTCTTACCCGGGTAAATAAAGTTCCCCCTTTGTTTCCACCAAAAACTACACGGGTAGATTTAGTTCTTTTAGAACCTTTCGGAGTTTTTCCTAGCTATGCGGGACTTTTCTAAGCGACCAGGAACCTTTTAGGGGGCGGGCTGTGCTGTCGAACGCTGACTGGTTGAACACAGTTGGGGGCGTTCCTAAAACGTCTCTTTCAAACACACAACCACCATTGAAGTATACGCAGCAACTTGTTTAGTTCTTATTTCTTGTGTATTTCTATTACAACAAACTTGACAACAAAGAGAAAGAAGAACAAAAGGAGATTTTGAAATGCAGGAACTTTTGTGGGGCATCTGTGTGCTGAAGAACGCTGATCAATGGAACTATTTTGGAATGTTTTTACTCAGCCGTAGTCTTTAAACACTATACAGTTTAATGTTGTTTATGATTTTTATAAACTTCATTTCGATACCCTAAGCTACAAGAAATCTACAGACTCTTTTAAACGTACTTGCAGAGGAGTATGAAGCCAGACTCGAAGCAGTGACCTCAGGTGCTTAATAGTCCGACTTTATTGAATAAATGTGGGAAAAAAGGAGACAGTGCACGAGTGGAACGAAGGTAAATATCAACAAATATTAACTATTTACTTTATTACATGTTGTAAAAGTAGTAATTGACACTCCATTTGTGGAGTTCTTAGCCTCAGCCCGAGTGAACAGATTATGAATGCTAATGCTAACAAGCTAACGCTAAAGCCGATGTGTTTGTGTTGTCGGCGTGAGATTAACTCTGATATTTATCATTTAAATATTGTTATTTACAGCTGAAATGGAACACAAGGAATCACGTGACCCTCATGAATTCATCATTTACCAAGAGGACAACTGTCTGACTGTTGGAATTACGGACAAAAGCCTGACTTTTTTATAAACAAATCCGTACACTTTATTTTATAAATCATGTCGTTTTATTTATTATTGCTTTGTATTTCAATTACTTTCTTTTTAGTAAAATAAACCTAATATTGTCTGTTTATTTACATGGTATCAGCATAGAAATATACTAAACCACTCATCAATACGTCATCTGCCTGATTTGTATAAACTACCCTGAACTGTGAAATGCGGTGGAAACACAAACCACGCACTTCTACAGGAACCTATAGATCCAGGAACCAGAGGTTCCAGGAACCAAAAGCAAACAAACAAAGAACATCTTTTAACAGTTAATCCTTGGAGGAGTTGTGCTGGTTTAAAAACAACTACATCAGAAGGTTGCATACAGCACAGCTGTTTACACCAGCGATTATAGATGACTCATTGGCTAATTACACAAAAGTGCTCATGTAAGGTAACTCTATAAGCCAGAAGTTTGACATAGACAATAATAAAGTGAAGATATTGACTATTTGAATCGCTTCTTTCACGTCACACTAAAGCACACAGGTGTAGTATTACTGCCTGTTTCTACTTCCTCCTTGTCTTTGTGTGCCTACCCAGCTGCTCTGTGCACCAAACTAAATCTCTCTACCCTCACCCCCAGCTCTCCTCCCCAATGTTGATGTTGTAAACACTTTTGCCTTCATTCATTCTTCCACTAATCAAGTCTTTCCAGATTTACTAGGTGCTCTCCAACTTCTTGTGCCGTCTCATGCATGCGACCATGTTCATTTAATTGTAATGTATTTGTAATAATGTGTTGAAATCCTTCTGTGGTTGCTGACATTTTCAAGCTCGGCAGCCTTGGTGCCCCCAGCTCCTGGCTGATGGCTGTGTGGGTGGATTTCCTTTGTGGTTTTCAAGCTTGTGCATATGTGCATATTTTACTGGATGTGTGCATTTCACTCCAAAAGCATGTGATCTGTGTGGCATGTAACGCCAAGTTGTTCATTCCACAGCTTTGAAGAAATCTACAAATTCCAAAGGCAAATCCTGCGAGTCAAAGACCGAGATGAATTCCCCATGATCCTTGTAGGAAACAAAGCAGATCTTGAACTACAGAGACAAGTAAGTCCAACAGCACAAATGCACTGTGTGATCATCTGATGAGATAATATGAACCAATTAGCGGCATTCATTCAAGATGGAAGCAAGCGTCAGGGCTGCAGCGAGTTGCTCGGTGTACAGGATGTGAGCATAAAAGAGCAGCTGTAAAAATGGTCATGTCAGGAGGAGAGGATGATGAAGAGAAAAGTCTGCTGAAATGTTGAATTTTTTGGGTGTTGGTGTGCGGCTGTCATATGAAGCCACAGCGCCCCCTTATGGTCATAAGGCTGTTGTCTTTTAAAGTATGTAAAGCCGTGCATGCTGCAAACATTTTTGTCATTTCCTGTTGTGAGACAAATTGTAAGCATTTCTTTAAAATGTGCTACAAATACATTCAAAGTACTTTTGTTTATAATTTACAAGCACCCAGTAAATTGTCAACCTTTTGCTTGAAATAATAATTTTAAACTTCCAAATTACATACAACACAAGGTAATAGTTTATATGCGTGACTAACATAAATCAATTCATCAATATAATAGCAAAAAGTACATACAATTTCCCACCAAATGACAATAATTATTAAAATTAAAATTGAAATTAAAATGGTGTGTAGTATAACGTGTGTGTCTGTTCAGTGTAATGGTTTAGGATTATTTTATTTACTTAAAGGGGACCTATGACGATTTTAATCTACATTTAGATCAATGTCTACATGTACATTTGAATAACATATGCTGGATATGGTTTGGTTTAAAGTTTGTGTACATTTTGCTCATGGTCACTTTTATAACCTACTTTCTGCATATGTCTGCAAATTGTACATTTCTGGAGCCCTTCCCAGATTGCAAATAAATCCCTCTACAACTTATCCTCTCCAAAAGTATCAACCATTTGCAAAATGTACACTGTTAATTATATACATATTTTTAAAGACAAATCTCACCGCTTTATTTTTGCAAGTATGGTCGCCGTTCCAGCAACTTGAGAGTTCGAGGTTTGATCCCCATCCCAGTCACTGCCGTTGTGTCCTTGGGCAAGACGCTTACCCACCTCCTCCTAGTGCCACCCACACTGGTTTAAAATGTAGCTTAAAGATGTAGATAATGGGGTTCACTATGTAAAGCACTTTGAGTCTTGAGAGAAAAGCGCTATAGGATAGGATAGGGATAGGATAGGTGTTTATTGTCATTGCACAAGTACAACAAAACTTTGTTTTCAGCACAAACCCGTTGAAGATTAGACAAACAGTGTACAGGGTTACAGAACAGGAACGCTGATGGGTCGCCACAAGGCACCCCGTAAAAGATGGGAAAAAGGTAAAACGCTAGGGAAGGATGAGTAAAAAATAAATAAATAAATAAATAAAACAATCTAGACTGGGCTCCTAAGGGGGCCCAGTCTGGAGTGGGACAAAAACCTCCATAGCAAAGCACATATACATATTACAACGTACATCTCGAGATATCTAGCAACAGAGGGAAGGGAGTGCGGGGTCATGGTGGTAGGCCGTAGCTCTCAGGCGCTGACCATCCATTCATCACCCCTATGGGATTTGCGTGGAGGGCGTTGGATTGGGGGGGTGGGGTATGTATGTGTGTGGCGTATATTTTTGTGGATGCATGTTTGTGTGTAAGCCTGCAGTGTGTCTCTGTTCCGCGGCCTTGATGTCGTGCAGTCGCTAGTCCAAAGTCAACAACAAGAAGTGTGTGCCCATGAGAGACAAGAAGGGAGTTTGTTGTGTCTTCGCTGCATTGTCCTACGGG
The DNA here is from genome assembly GCF_033978685.3 of Nerophis lumbriciformis. NCBI lineage: Eukaryota > Metazoa > Chordata > Actinopteri > Syngnathiformes > Syngnathidae > Nerophis > Nerophis lumbriciformis. Next base: position 24,454,251 of record NC_084553.2, read on the forward strand.
AGAGTCTCGAAGCCAGGGAAACAATCCAAGTTAGAATGTTTTTTTTATGAGTGAAAATAAAATTTGCTTTTCACTCTAAATTGTCTATGACTGGTCCTCAAACCTGCGGGGCAGACAGTCCGATGTGATCCAAAATCACAAGAGTGTCCACAGTTCTTCCCGCATCCTCCAATCATTTGTGGCAGCTTTGGGGTACTTTGAAGACTGCCAGCAACTTCCAATTTGTGGACAAACCAGAGCAACGTTTACTCCAATCAGCAGATGTCCTGTTGTCATAATTCCGAATAGGTAGATATCTTCACGTCCTCGACAGAAAAGGGTCGCCAGGCACGCGGCCCTCCTTCTTCTCCCAAGAGTCTGTCGTGTGTCCAGCAACAACCGCTCCGTCACGACAAGCAGGTTCAACTAAACCCAAGATCTTGTCAATTTCGTTGAGGCCAGTTAAATAATTCCAATGTTGATTTGGAGAGCAGTGCAAAAAGAGGCAACAAAAAAGTTAAGACAAGACAAAGAAGCAAGCAGGAGAGATAAGGGAGAGGAAAGGGGAGCGTCCACCCTCGATGAGTGCCAGAGAGAAACCATATACTGTAAATATAATTCACTTCACTACATAGATTCACTCGGTCACCACATAAGGTACATTTGTTCACTCATTGATCGATACAGACTCTGCATACAAAAAGGTTTTTTTAGCAGCGTTTATGTCACTGCATGTCACACGTCAATGTTATTATGTGCATGCTAAGGTTATAAATTATACTTTATCCTACCTTTTTTTGTGTTTCCTTAAAATTCATACAGCACTACTCTCTCTCAGGCTGATATATGTACGTAATGTCCGGAAAGATGCAATGTATCATATTGTAATTGTACCCGTGTTTGAAATTAAGACCGACCAACCAATCATAAGTATGTGCACCTTGCATCCAAAACGGCCAAATACATGAACCTTTATGTTTTGATCCTTTGGTATTGTTTAGCACAGGGGTTCTTAACCTTTTTGACATTGGGCCCAACTTTTTCCGTATATATAGAGGGTTCCAGGGCCCACTCAAATATTAACCTTGAATTAGTAATCTTACTCTTGATTTTAATCGTATTGAATGTTTATATTTAACCTACTTTCAGTTTAACGACCTTGTCAAATGATATGGAACCTTGTGTTAATCACACAGATTATTATTTATTTAACACATAAACCTTAGGCTTGGAGAAAGGACTCATAAATGATTTATGGAAAAAAAACTGTACATGGAATTATGTCGTGCTAAAATAAACAAAATTAATAATAATAAATATGTTTCTTAAATAAACTGTCAATAAAATTAACATGCAAATGAAAATACAGCTTCATCACTTTAGTCATAATTTTTGCATTACACTTCTTCTGTTTGTTTGATATTGTCATTACTGCTACAAGACGTGAAAAATTATATTACAAATGAGTACCGCCGCGGCCCAAACTGAGAAATCGATATTTCTGGGGCGCTCGTGGACCAACAGTGGGCCCTGGCTTTAACATTCACAAACACTGGCTTAACACGAGTGTCCAACATTGTAACAACATTTATAAGTCAGAAAATACAAAATTCATTATAGGTCCCCTTTAATAAACAAGTGCAAACATTGACTAATATTTAGAATTAAAATGTGGTAATAATTACAAAAGCATCTTTTTTTAAACATATTTTCTAAAAATGTGAAAGGCAGCAGTATCACCGAGAGATGGTCTTTTTTGAAATGATATTAATATCAAATCCAGTTTTGAGAGTTGCATGCATGCGTGCGTGTGCGAGTACGTTTAGGACCTGTTTTTGTTTACCCTGCCTGTCCCCTCAGGTAACCCAAGAGGAGGGCCAGCAGCTGGCCAGACAGTTAAAGGTCACATACATGGAGGCTTCAGCCAAAATCCGCATGAACGTCGACCAGGCTTTCCATGAACTTGTTCGAGTAATCAGGTTGGTTGCCTATTTTGTTTGCTCATTATGAGTTTTTGTGACTTTTTCCAGACAATCTTAGTGCAGTGAGCAAAAACATACAGTATGCAGTAAAAATGTAATCGCGAGCCCAAATCTTTTAGGTAGATATGTATTATCTAATATCATTTTATACAAGAATCCATTTTTCAGTAATTACAAAGATAACGATCACTTTTCAGCATTACTGCGGGTGGTGTCAAAGTATCCTGTGATATGCTAAGAGGTGATTTGGACATTTTGGTTACTTAGCAACACCTCTTTATATGTTGCAGGTGGACCTAATGAAGGTTCAAGAGAGTGTATATTTTATGCTGTTTCTCACTGAGAAAGTTTCCAAATTACAATAAAATGTAGCCTGTAAGGTTGAAAATAATCTGTATTTTGAAATGTCATCAGAAAGGACAGACAACATTCTTTCGCCCAAATGCAGCTGGGACAGGCTCCAGCACCTCGAGAGGGACAAACAGTAGAAAAATGGATGGATGGATGGATGGATGGATGGATGGATCAAAAAGGACAGCACACATTAAAAGCACAAACACAAAAGTGTTTTAAGTAACATTTTGATATCCTTCATGGTCATTTATTTGTGTATTTCATACAAGTATAAAAATTAGTACATTTATGTTAGTAGTAGGGATGGCCAATGATATATATCACAATATATGTTGCAGCCTCTTGTGATATATATCACAATATACTGTATTATTTGGTATGTAAATGATAATAAAATTATTACAAAACAGGTTTTAAAGGCTCCAAAACTTGGCTGCTGACGTACCGGTAAGTGATTACATATTGTGTCATTTCCTGTTGCATTATTTTCTCAAAACTATTATTAATCCACTTGCTAATTTTTTGTTATTAGCTGGTTACTTTCTGATGCATAATGTTTCTATCTACACTTCTGTTTGGATACTTTGCATTAGTTTTCAATCAACCAATCATCCATCCATCCATCAAAGTTTATTTATTTAGCCCTTTCACAAGTGTCTCAAAGGGCTGCACAAGCCACAACGACATATAGTTTTGGGCTATTTTACAATCTTGTGTATCGACCCAATACCAAGTAGGAGCAGAATTGGTCATACCAATGTTTTTTAAAATTATTTTTTTAAAACATAGTTGAAATGTTCAGGATCATTAGCTGGGATAGGCTGCAGCACCCCCGCGATTCCGAAAGGGACAAGCAGTAGAAAATGAAAGGATGAATAAATGATTGAATGACTTTAAATTATGGAATGACTGTACCTGACAAAAACACAAGCTGTGGGTTGCAACAATATCAATTAATATTTGAATGATTCCTTATTCCCTTTTACATACAACTGTATAATACTGTCAATAGTGCAAAATGACTGAACAAACGCAAAAAAACTATTAGTGGCTCTTATTTACTGAGTTAGTAAACAACAACAAAAACGACAAAGGATTGTGTGATGATAAAAAAAATTGAACTAATTACTGTAGTATCGACGATATACTTATAACTACTGTCTATGTTGTATCGGTCTGCTCACCCTTGTTTAAATTCAAGAGCTCTAGCTTAGTGGTCAGCTATGCTTTTTTGCATCTTTCCATGATGTGTACTTTTGCATGTTTAGCATCGAAGCACAGGTTAGTTTCTGTCATGGAAGCGAGGATTAGCGATTTAAAGCCTGCACCGTGGAGGGACATTAGCCGCTAGATCGCTAGTGTGGACATTGCGTTGAGGTTGCCTTCGTTCGCTTGCCTCTGTCAAATTTGTGCAACACAGCTAGAATGTGTCATCATTATCACAATATAACGATAGTAATAAATGCTCTATTGTCGACCAAATTTTTATATTTTATATATCCCGCAAAACTAGTTAATATCAAACATAAAAACAATAAAACACTGTTAATGATGAATAACAAAGGCATGCAATTTATGTTGCATGCAACCAAAAAAATCTCACTTTTTATCAAGTGTAAAAATAGGTTAACCTGTGTTTGTATTAATAAAGCACTGTTTGCCTCAAACCTCTCACCAAGTGTAAAAATAAGATAACCACCGTTTAACACTAACAATATTTTAATGCAACATGTGCTTTTGTATGATTAAATGTACAGTGGGTTATTATGAAATGTAGCAAATGTCTAACGTAAGTTTACCAAAACTGTGTTATGTTGTTATGTACTGTATTATTATGTACAGTATATGTGCTAGGGGACCCAAAGAAGGCTGATGGGGATCCACAATAACAAAACAATAATACCATAAATGTAAGTTACTGTATTTTCCGGATTATAGAGCGCAAAATCCATAAAACGCATCTATTAAATTTTAGAATAAAATTATTTTTTTCTCATATATTAGTCGCTCCGGACTATAAGCCACATATACAGTATATACATTGTGAAATTACTAATTTACACAGAAATATTTTATCAATGTTAATTTACACACCATATCATATTGTTTCCAAACGGCTTATCAAACAAAACAGAAGTCATCGTCATGGACCCACTAGCTGCGGAAGCTTGCTCTCCAATCAGCTAAACAGACTCAATAACGCCACGGTGAGGTCTTGGTTAATTTACTGAAAAATTTGTGAAACTGAAACACTACAAAAAGAATGCCATTGTAAGTTAATACTAACGCGGACACTTGTAAACGTGTTAGCATATTACCTAATGCTTTCCAAACAATCAAAAATGTGGCGGTTTAGTAAGTATGCATTGTTTTAGTTGTATTGTAAAACTTACAAACGTTGCTTGGAGTAATGAGTGAAGAATCCATATGGGTAGCAACGCTATGGACCTCTAGTATGCACGACCTCTTGTATGCACGTACAACACTTAAGACCTTCAGTATATCAGTATGTGGAATTAAATTATGGAATGGATTAAGCAAAGCAATCAAACAATGTACTTATATGATCCACTTCAAGAAACTCTTCAAACTTAAAGTGTTTACAAAGTACAAAGAAGAAGAACCATGATAAACATTCTCAATTTTTTTCATCCATCCATTCATTCATTCTCAAAATAATCTTACTCATCTCACCATATGAAATATAACTTACTTCACCAATTATTATTTATTTTTATTGTGATTACTTATTGAGTATATTGTGAATAAATTGAGAACAGGAAGTGAACAAAAGTTTTAGCAACTGTTATGTAAAAGAAAAGGGGTAGGATTAAATAAGCTCTGCTTCTTCCTACTCCTTTTCGAACATGTTGAAAAGAGAAACTGGAATTTGTGATGTATCATGTTGTATGCTTGCATGTTCGAAATAGACTCAAACCCAAACTAGTAGACGGAATGGCCCTTGTACTTCTGGTTCAAGGCACTAAACAAATAACCCAAAGATGACGCCATAGTACAAATAATAACAGACCTTTTCAGTCTTGTCGTGTTACTACTATATAAGTTTGTTTTGTACAAAACATTATGGCAGTTAGCAAAGAAAAATTCATAGATTAGTTTCACCGTTTCATAAGCCACAGGGCTTTGAAAAAAGTAGCCTTTAATAGCCAAAGAAAAATCAATCTGGCAGAACAGAGGTTTTTGTAAGCCATGCAGTCAACCAGTTGAAAGTCCAAAGTTGTTTTGAGGCTTTTGGAGGCATATTCTTCCCCTAAAACCTGACTTGAGAGAATTCAAACTAAGATGTTTCTTTCCCCTCTCCAAACCCCCAGAAAGTTCCAAGAGCAGGAATGTCCACCGTCGCCAGAGCCGACAAGAAAAGAGAAGGACAAACGTGGCTGCCATTGCGTGATCGTCTGAGTCGGCCTTATCACTGTAACTCATGACCGCTGCTCTCTTGTCTGTTGCCCCGCCCACTCTGCCTGGTGGATGACTGACCGCTGCCTTCTCCACGTGCATGACTCCAGTAGGCTCCGCCTCTAGGATATTGGGATTGGGGGCGTGGGGCGGCTGTCCCCAGGACATCACCATGGACAACTGACAATGCCAAAATCTGAACACCACTCTACCTTCAGCCATAGTCCATATTCACACGAGAGAGTCCCGACACTTAACATTGCCTTCTGACCAATATATGTTTTGTACTCTGGAGGACTTCTCTTGCCTTGTAGTGATTTGTACTTGCTGCTGAGATTGAATGAAAAAAAAAAAAAACTCAACAAAAAAAAAAGACGTAACCCGAATGTTAACAAGTGGAACGGAGAGATTTATCTTATGGAGCTTTGTTTATGTTGTGCCATCTTTTCTTCCATGTGCTAATCTGCTACTGTACATATGTGACATTTGTTGTGATTTATAAAGTGTATTTCTAATGACTATTAAATCACCACAGTACGGTGTGTGAGCTTGGTTTTGCATATATGAAAGTGACTATGATAATGTACAGTATATAAATGATGCCTAGACACGCCCTTAAAGCTACAATGTTGGAACTTTTAAATTCTTTTAGTTTTGTTGCGTCTTCTGCTTCCATCTCAATTGCCAAATATAGAATGTCTGCTGTGTGCTCCCCTGTTTTTTTTCATTGTTGGTTTTTGAAGTCTTATAGATTCACATACAGATGTTTCTTCTTCGTTGGTGGCGATTCAGTCAAGGACCAGACGCAGCTGTATTGTTTTTAATATCGACGCTAACTGTATCAAATTCAAGGAGTCACCACTTGATGAGTTCTATGAACACTTTACAATCTTTGAGTCAATCCAATCAATAGAAGTTAATTAATGTTCAATTCTTAAACAACATTGTTCTGTTGGATAAAACAGTTGAAGTAGTAAAATGGCGGACCTGCCACCTGTGATGTCATGATCACTAGACACTGCATACTGTCCTCTTCTCGATACTGTAGTTTGTCTTTGATATCATCTTCTTGTCATCTCTAGAACAGACTTGATGAAATGTTTCTACTTTTCTACATTATTTTCTTATCAAACGAGCTGGCGGTATTTTTTATATGTTTATAAGTGAATATATGTAAAGAGGGATATTTAATTATCTTGGTTGTTTTAAGATAGTGTTGCCCTAATTTAAACAAAATTGGATTCTTTGTGCAGAAGTGATGCTTTCTAGAAATGGAGATGATATTTATCCATGTCAAGTCTGGTATAAGGAAGAGGTTTAGCATTGGAGTACTAATAATCAACAAAAATGTATAATTCTAAGCTACAATACTCCCAGTGTTAAAATGCTAATGCATATCAAAATCATACTGATTTTTTCCTTTTTCTTCCATAGTGTCTTTTTGTGTTGAGCTTTTCTGATGCTGAAATAAAATATTTCATTGAGCCGGGTGGGTTTTCTTTTATTATTAAACTGTATCACATGGAGACAGATTTCATATCAAACAATGTGTCATTATAATTTATAGCCACGGTATATTAAATGTGCCAGCATTCTTAACGTCATCTGATTCTGAATAAGATCAGCTCATAATCCAGATGTAAATAGCGGATTTTTAGTCATTTTCTTCAAAATACATGTTATATATGTATGTATATACAGTCGTGTTCAAAAGTTTACATACACTTGTAAAGAACATAATGTCATGGCTGTCTTGAGTTTCCAATCATTTCTACAACTCTTATTTTTTTGTGATAGAGTGATTGGAGCACATACTTGTTGGTCACTAAAAACATTCATGAAGTTTGGTTCTTTTATGAATTTATTTTGGGTCTACTGAAAATGTGACCAAATCTGCTTCTGCTTATCCGAAGTCGGGTTGCAGGCGCAGCAGCCTAAGCAGAGAAGCCCAGACTTCCCTCTCCCCAGCTACTTCACCAGGTCTTCCTGGGGCATTCCGAGGCGTTCCCAGGCCAGCTGGGAAACATAATCTCTCCACTGTGTCCTGGGTCTTCCCTGTGGTCTCCTACCGGTCGGCCGTGCCCTAAACACCTCCCCAGAGAGGTGTTCGGGGGGCATTCTGACCAGATGCCCGAACCACCTCATCTGGCTTCTCTTGATGTGGAGGAGCAGCGGCTTTACTCTGAGCTCCTCCCGGATGGCAGAGCTTCTCACCCTATCTCTAAGGGAGAGTCCTGCCACCAGACTGAGGAAACTCATTTTGGCCGCTTGTACCCGTGATCTTGTCCTTTCAGTCATAACCCAGAGCTCATGACCATAGGTGAGGATGGGAACGTAGATCGACCAGTAAACTGTGAGGTTTGCCCTACGACTTCGCTCCTTCTTCACCACGATGGATCGATACAGGGTACGCATCACTGCATACGCTGCACCGATCGACCTGTCGATCTCATGATCCACTCTTTTCTCACTTATGAACAAGACCCTGAGGTACTTGAACTCCTCCACTTGGGGCAGGGTCTCCTCCCCAACCTGGAGATGGCACTCAACCCTTTTCCGGGCGAGAACCATGGACTTGGACGTGCTGATTTTCATCCCAGTCGCTTCACACTCAGCTGCGAACCGATCCAGTGAGAGTTGAAGATCCTGGTCAGATGAAGCCATCAGAATTCAGGAACACATCATCTGCAAAAAGCACAGACCTAATCCTGCAGCCACCAAACCGGATCCCCTCAACGTTCTGACTACGCCGAGAAATTATGTCCATAAAAGTTAGAAAACCGAATTGGTGACAAAGGGCAGCCCTCACTGCACACAGGTCTGACTTACTGCCGGCAATGCGGACCAGGCTCTGACACTGATCATACAGGAAGTGGACCGACACAATCAGGCAGTCTTATACCCCATACTCTCGGGCACTCTCCACAGGACTTCTCGAGGGACACGGTCGAATGCCTTCTCCAAGTCCACAAAACACATGTTGGACAAACTCCCATGCACCCTCAAGGATCCTGCCGGGAGTATAGAGTTAGTCTACAGTTCCACAACCACACTGCTCCTCCTGAATCCGAGGTTCAAATATCCGACGTAGCCTCCTCTCCAGTACTCCTGAATAGACCTTACCGGAAAGGTTGAGGAGTTTGATCCCACGATAGTTGGAACACACCATCGGGTTCCCCTTTTTATATACAAACCCCGTTTCCATATGAGTTGGGAAATTGTGTTAGATGTAAATATAAACGGAATACAATGATTTGCAAATCCTTTTCAACCCATATTCAGTTGAATATGCTACAAAGACAAGATATTTGATGTTCAAACTTATAAACTTTATTTTTTTTTTGCAAATAATAATTAACTTAGAATTTCATGGCTGCAACACGTGCCAAAGTAGTTGGGAAAGGTCATGTTCACCACTGTGTTACATGGCCTTTCCTTTTAACAACACTCAGTAAACGTTTGGGAACTGAGGAGACACATTTTTTTCAAGCTTCTCAGGTGGAATTATTTCCCATTCTTGCTTGATGTACAGCTTAAGTTGTTCAACAGTCCGGGGGTCTCCGTTGTGGTATTTTAGGCTTCGTAATGCGCCACACATTTTCAATGGGAGACACGTCTGGACTACAGGCAGGCCAGTCTAGTACCCGCACTCTTTTACTATGAAGCCACGTTGATGTAACACGTGGCTTGGCATTGTCTTGCTGAAATAAGCAGGGGCGTCCATGGTAACGTTGCTTGGATGGCAACATATGTTGCTCCAAAACATATGTTGCTCCAAAACCTGTATGTATGAAGCCGACGGCGTTTCTGGGTGTTGTTGATAAACGGTTTTGGCCTTGCATAGGAGAGTTTTAACTTGCACTTACAGATGTAGCAACCAACTGTAGTTACTGACAGTGGGTTTCTGAAGTGTTCCTGAGCCCATGTGGTGATATCCTTTACACACTGATGTCGCTTGTTGATGCAGTACAGCCTGAGGGATCGAAGGTCACAGGCTTAGCTGCTTACGTGCAGTGATACTCCAGATTCTCTGAACCCTTTGATGATATTACGGACCGTAGATGGTGAAATCCCTAAATTCCTTGCAATAGCTGGTTGAGAAAGGTTTTTCTTAAACTGTTCAACAATTTGCTCACACATTTGTTGACAAAGTGGTGACCCTCGCCCCATCCTTGTTTGTGAATGACTGAGCATTTCGTGGAATCTACTTTTATACCCAATCATGGCACCCACCTGTTCCCAATTTGCCTGTTCACCTGTGGGATGTTCCAAATAAGTGTTTGATGAGCATTCCTCAACTTTATCAGTATTTATTGCCACCTTTCCCAACATCTTTGTCACGTGTTGCTGGCATCAATTTCTAAAGTTAATAATTATTTGCAAAAAAAAAAATTGTTTATCAGTTTGAACATCAAATATGTTGTCTTTGTTGCAAATTCAACTGAATATGGGTTGAAAATGATTTGCAAATCTTTGTATTCCGTTTATATTTACATCTAACACAATTTCCCAACTCATATGGAAACGGGGTTTGTAGAGAACCCACCGCCCCAGTCTGCCAATCCAGAGCTACCGCTCCCAATGTCCACGCAATGCTGCAGAGTCTTGTCAACCAAGACAGCCTCACAGCATCCAGAGCCTTGAGGAACTCTGGGCGTATTTCATCCACCCCCAGTGCCCTGCCACCGAGGAGCTTTTTAACTATAGCCCCAGAAATAGGAGAGCCTATTGCGGAGTCCTCAGGCACTGCTTCCTCATTGGATGACGTGTAGGTGGGATTGAGGAGGTCTTCTAAGTATTCCCTCAACCGATCCACAACATCCGCAGTCGAGGTCAGCAGAACACCATCCCTACCATACACGGTTTTGACAGTGCACCGCTTCCCCCTCCTGAGGCGGCGGATGGAAAAAAATAATGCATTAAACGTGTGCCAAAAGGCAGCCTTGGTGGAGGCCATCGTTTGCCGTAAACAGACTTGACTTACTGCCGACAATGCAAATTAAAGGACCGAATGGCATATAGCTTGCTTTTTAATGGCCCGTGACACATTGTAAAGACAAAATAAAAACATTCTGGATTATAAGTTTATACCGAAAATAAAAAAATGGAACTGGCCCAAATAGCCCCTCAAATGGGACTTGAAAACCAAAATGGCCGATGACCTAATCATCTTACTATGTATGGTCTTTGATGATGTGTTGTCATTATGAGATGTGCACACATTTCTTGCAAGAGATGATACTTTTTCAAGTGTGCTAAAGCCCTTAAAAAGGTTTTAGGTGGTGGAATAATAATATTAGTCGATAATAATAATAGGTAGCACGGTGGAACAGGGGTTAGTGCGTGTGCCTCACTATAAGAAGGTCTTGGGTTCAATCCCCGGGCTCAGGGTCTTTCTGTGTGGAGTTTGCATGTTTCCCCCATGACTGCGTGGGTTCCCTCTGCACTCTGGATTCCTCCCACCTCCAAAGACATGCACCTGGGGATAGGTTGATTGGCAACACTGAATTGGCCCTAGTGTGTGAATGTGAGTGTGAATGTTGTCTATCTATCTGTGTTGGCCCTGCGATGAGGTGGCGACTTGTCCAGGGTGTACCCCGCCTTCCACCCGAATGCAGCTGGGATAGGCTCCAGCCACCCCCGTGACCCTGAGAGGGACAAGCGGTAAAAAATGGATGTATGGAGAATAATAATAAGATGTATCAAATGTAATATCTCAATATTTTAATTTTCTTTCATACTTTTAAAACAAAGCTAAGATGTAGATGTTAAGCATATGTTGATTGACCTCAATTGTTCTGCAGTGCTATCCAACGAGCAGCTCTGGGCCCAAATCCGGCCCGGGAACGATGCCAGTTCAAAACTTGGGAGACAAACATTTTTGCAGCAAATCCCTAAAAGAGTGAAGTGAATTATATTTATATAGCACTTTTCTCTAGTGACTCAATGCACTTTACATAGTATGTATCTAAGTTACATTTTTAAGCCAGTGTGGGTGACACTGGCAGCAGGTGGGTAAAGTGTCTTGCCCACAACGGCAGTAGCGGGGATCGAACCTGGAACCCTGAAGTTTCTGGCACAGCCACTCTACCAACCGAGCTATACCGGGGTTAAAAGTTTGGGCTTTTAGCTCGATAGTTAGCATGCTTGTCTCTCATGCTAGCAAGTCCTGTGCGGAACTGAACAAGCAGGGACTGAACCACGCGGGTTACTCTAGCAAACAGATCACTGGGGTCCAAACTTGTGATTTAGATAACTGAGGCGTTCTTCAGGCACCCTTTTAGGTCCTCTCCTTTTTGGGTTAAAATGTTTCATGATGTGATTTATGTAACTGAGGTGTTGTTGTATATAGCTTGTTTACTTCAGATGCAGTCAGTAGTCAGAGTTATACTAGTGGTGTTCCTCAAGGTTCTATTGTAAATCCTCTTTTTTTGTTTTATCATTTGGGCTATTCAACTCGTGGCCCGCAAGTTCAGTTAAAAAAATATGTGCGACTCACATGTTTCCAGCAGATTCTTAAACAACAACAAAATAAGAGTGCTGTCATAGAGATGATCTTTGACTGGCTTTTTTGTTGTTGTTGCAGAAAGGGCCTTAAAAACAGCAGAGTGCTCCTGTAACGCTGACACAAATAAATAGACCAGAATCAAATGTTGCAGATTCACTAGAATATACAAAATAAGAATAGTAAAAAGAGAAGTCTGTCTGGAAATGTTGGCCTCAAAATAATTTACTTGAATATCCTTGTTCTGTTCAGTTCAGTTCAGTTCAGTTTCAGTTTATTTCAAACATGCCAGGGGGCGCCGAAAAGGGGGGGTAAAGGAGACGGATTCTAGGGGCCCATGATGGAGGGGGGCCCAGAGAGGCCCCTAATGATGATGAAATTATAATACAGAAAAAATAATGACACTGTGTTGGGGGCCCTGTAAAGATTCTTTTCATGGGGCCCAAAATCCCTAGCGGCGCCCCTGCATACGATACAATGTGATGCATCACACATTTCCAGTTGTTTCATTACAGCATGTCCGAAAAGGAGTAGGAAGAAGCTGAGCTTATTTAATCCTACCCCTTTTCATACCATAGCGATTTTATCCAATTTCCTAGTTCTCTGTAACAGAACAGTGAACAAATATATAATATATAATATAATAGATTATATATTATATATATAATATAATATAATATATAATCTATTATATATATAATAATATATATAATAGAGGTAAATCATTGGTATTATTCATTATCAATAGCGCTATTTCTATTGGTATTTGTATTGCTCCATTTGTAGTGTAATAATGCTCATTGTCATTTCTGTATTATTATTTATTTCGCTAAATGCTTCTTTGCTATCACTTTTACCATCATATTTGTACATGTCCTATTTGCTGATGTTGCTCTATTGTTGTTGTTGTTGTTGCTGTTGTGTTTGCTGTTGTTGTTTTTGTCTCTCTGTCTAATCCCCCTCTTGTCCCCACAATTTCCCCCTCTGTCTTCCTTTTTTTCTCTTTCTATAGCCTCCTGCTCCGGCCCGGCTGCACCAAATGATAATATAAATACATTTAATAAAGTCAAATACAAATAAGGCAAGAAGAGAAGTATCCTACACTTCTCTTTTGTAAAGTAAATCTGAACAGCCGATATGGGCATCTACATCAACTATATGATTTGCCTGAGAAGCTGGACAGGACAAAAAATAAAAATAAATTTATAAAAAAAAAAAATAAGAACAGTGAACAAATAAATAATAAATAAATAATATATCATGGTAAGCAAACCAATATTAAATATATAAATAATCTTTGTCTCAATTAAAAAAAAAAAGACCAGAAAAAAATGCATCTTAAATGTACAAAATGTATCAGAGTGGGCCCTGCATCATTCGATTTCTCAGCAAACAGTTTGGGCACCCTTGCCCTATACGTTTAATTCGACAAGGTTATTCACTAAAACATTTTTAATACAATACAAATGTAAAAAGTGGGCAACTTTGAGTGTTTTTTTTGTTTGTTTATTTATGGTCCAGCAGTTATGGGCCAGCTCTAATGTTACTGGGTTATATTATTATAAAGCCTATGATATTTGTCTCCATGCAGTGTGTCTGCCGCCTCTATTCATTGTTTTCACATGCAAAGGTGCGAATTGAACATTTAGTGCTGCACTCAACACGCCAAGTGAGTGAAGAGCGTCCTGACGTGACGTAAGCCCCGCCCTTTTAATCAGGCGGAAGCCGCGAGCACGCGCGCTAGTATATCACCATCGATCCCAGCTCGCGGGTTCCCTTTATGTCTTAACAGCAGGATTCCTGCGGGTCTCTGCCGCCGTCACGCGCCTTCTTTCTGTCCTCCGTTTCACGCGCACCTCAGTCGAGCCGCCGCAGTCATGGAGGGAGTCGGCAGCAACAGGAGCATGTCGTACAGCAGATGGAGCTATGACAGGTGACAGCTTCTTCCTTCTTCCTTCTTCCTTCTTCCTTCTTCCTTCTTCACTCAGCACTCATCACTGCCCGCGTCTTCAACTGCCTTTTCTTGTCATGCAAGGCCGATGATACCACACTTGATACCGCACTTGATACCACACTTGATACTACATTTCATACCACACTTGATACTACATTTGATACCACACTTGTTACCACACTTGATACCACACTTGATACCACACTTGATACCACATTTGATACCACACTTGATGCTACACTTGATACTACATTTGATACCACACTTGTTACCACACTTGATACCACACTTGATACCACACTTGATACCACATTTGATACCACACTTGATGCTACACTTGATACTACACTTGATACCACACTTGATGCCACACTTGATACCACACTTGATACTACATTTGATACCACACTTGATGCTACACTTGATGCTACACTTGATGCCACACTTGATGCCACACTTGATACCACACTTGATACCACACTTGATGCTACACTTCATGCTACACTTGATACCACACTTGATACTACACTTGACACCACCCTTGATACCACACTTGATACCACACTTGATACTACATTTGATACCACACTTGATACCACACTTGATACTACATTTGATACCACACTTGATGCCACACTTGATGCCACACTTGATGCCACACTTGATGCCACACTTGATGCCACACTTGATACCACACTTGATGCTACACTTGATACTACACTTGATACCACACTTGATACTACATTTGATACCACACTTGATACCACACCTGATACCACACTTGATACTACATTGATAACACACTTAATGCTACACTTGATGCTACACTTGATACCACACTTGATACCACACTTGATACTCCATTTGATACCACACTTGATACCACACTTGATACCGCACTTGATACCACACTTGATACCACATTTGATACCACATTTGATACCACAATTGATGCTACACTTGATGCTACACTTGATGCTACACTTGATGCTACACTTGATGCTACACTTGATACTACACTTGATACCACACTTGATACCACACTTGATGCTACACTTGATACTACATTTGATACCACACTTGATGCTACACTTGATACTACACTTGATACTACACTTGATACCACACCTGTCAGGGGGGTTCAACTGTGGATCAGCTTGGATGATTCCTTAAAATGTTCCAGTTCCATTCACACATTTAAAAAACACTTTAAGACCACTGTCTTGGAAAAATATATCACTGTTGAATCAACACAGTAGTTAATACTATGATCAATGTTAATTAAAAACTAAATGTGGGATATAAATAATAATGGAAGTATAATTGTTTGTATATAGTATAAAATTGATACAAAGGTTTAACACGTGTACAAGGATATTTCACATGCCTTTACTGTGTATATAATTGAACTGTGTTTATGTTGTGTATAATGTGTATTTATAATATGTTGTACAAAGGACATTTCATAATTTTGCCACACTTGATACCACACTTGATACCACACTTGACACCACACTTGATGCCACACATGATGCCACACTTGATGCTACACTTGATACCACACTTGATACTACACTTGATACCACACTTGATACCAGAGGTGTGGACTCGAGTCACATGACTTGGACTCGAGTCAGACTCGAGTCATGAATTTGATGACTTTAGACTCGACTTGACAAAATGTAAAAAGACTTGCAACTCGACTTAGACTTTAACATCAATGACTTGTGACTTCACTTGGACTTGAGCCTTTTGAATTGACATGACTTGACATGACTTGCTACTTTCCCCAAAACCCAAAGATGACAAAGTTATTCGGGAGCGCTCCGTATTTTTCATTGTGTACTTGTCTATCAGCGTTGCGTGTGTCAGCTGGTGTGGTCTCAGTACAACAGCCAATCAAATTAGATCTACTTTGTTTTCATCACACAGCATTCATCCAATCAAATTGCAGGACAACCAACGAAGAAGACATGTCCAAACCACACGCCAGTGAACAAAAAATGATACCTAAAATAATTTTGTTTGGGTATAAAAATTACGAGGTGGTCAACACAAAACGGTTTGCAGTATGCAACACATGCGGTTCGAAAATTACTGATGGAGAGGCAACAACTTCCAACTTCGTCCGGCATTTGAAGTTGCACAAAGAACGGTAAGTTTTGAATGTAAGATAACGTTTATTGGCTAAGTAACGTGACTTTTATTTGCTGTGTAGTTAAATCAGTGAGGCTGTAAACTCACTGCTAACGTTATAACGTTATTGCAAACATGGGAATCTGTTGCAGTTCACTACCTTATTCATACTTTTTGTTCAGTGATTTTTTTCAAGCAGGGTTACGTTAGTCAATATATCACACGTAACGTTAGACGGCGGTCAGCAGCACCGCGTATTTTAGCCACCTAAAAAAAGACAAAAATAGTAAAATAAAGGTCAGTTAAAATGTATACTATATTATGAATATGTGTACCGTTTTAGCTAGCTTTCTGACATACTGTTGGTTGTTTA